>NC_081407.1:50848194-51151224 GCF_030272615.1 Cryptomeria japonica | reverse complement strand
CCTTTTCCTTTCCACTCTTTTGAACTCAGCAACCTTCCCACTGTCACTATCAGAACATGTGTCAACCGGTGAAATATGTGCCTCCGGTTGAAGTCCTTCAAGCTCACTAGCCGATATGCCACTAAGGTTCATCACATTTTCTTTGACTCCTTGTGCTTTCTTAGATGCATCCCTAATGAATTTGTCTCTTTTCTTCTTATTTTTCTCCATTGACACTTTACTAGCTATGGTTTCAGCACTTCCAAATATTTCCTCAGATGGTTCTCTAGGTGCTTCAGGCAGTGCTTTTGCATACGTTTCCAGAACATGTAGATCAACCTCATAACCCATTTCAATAACCAAAATAGTTCTAGGGCTTACTGCTTCCATCCAGGTTTCATCTCTTTCAATGAGAAAACAGATTTGCTTGTCATATTTCTCAACTATGCTCTGAGAATCCTTTCCCTAGCTCTCATCTTAGATTGGAAAGTTTTAAAGTAATCTGTTATTTTGTTATCTCTATTAGTTCCCATGCTGGTAAAAGCCTCCTGTAGTTGTTTTCCTACTAGTGTATCATAACCAAAGTCTTTGTGTCATGTACCAGGGATCTCTTTGGTGAAATATAACATCAAACATACCAGAACGTTTCCAAAGCAGAAAGTACCCTTTTTGTCTCCCTTAATCTTTTTCAGGTTATCAATAAGCTCATCTTTTAACCATTCACACACATCTATCTTAGCATTGTTATTTATCATTTCATGTGCACTATAAATACAAAGACTGAAAACAGAATTGAGTCTGTTAGCATGTGTGGCTTTGTATCCAAGGACCATACTTACATATCTCACATTAATGTCCTTAATGTCATTAACTCTAAGTGATCTATTGTCAGATGTTGCTCCTGTTAGGCTTGTCACCATTTTGTTGGGAATCTTCTTTGTCTTATCAGGTCTACTAGCGGTTGACGGTAAACCAGTAACTGCCCTAATTGCTTGTCGGGTTCTCTTACAAACAGAATCCAACCATAAGAATTCTCCATGTGCTCTACTCAATATTGTTGGTGTGAATAATTATTCATCTTGGATATTATTACACCTTACTTAAGTTTACTTAGGAAATGCATTTCATAGTAGTTTGGGTATGAGACACTTGGGTGTTTGTGCCACATTGGGATAGTGTGTGTAGGAGAATTTCCACCTTTTATGGTGTTGATCTTGTTACTACTCTATCATACCCACTTATTGTGGAGTGATAATTCCACCTTCGGTGGGTGATCCACCTCAAGTGGAATATTTTATTGTTTCTCCTACCTACCCACACCTATTTCCTACCTACCATTGTTTCTTATTGAACCACATGTCATGTTTGTGTGCTAACATATCTATATAGCCTTGCCTATAAAAGCAGGCTCATCTACATTGTTTGTACAGACAACTATTGAACATCTTGCAATGATCGAGTTGATTAGTATTTTCATCTTGATAGAATACAATTTATTACTATCATCTATTTTGTCTCTTATTTGTGTTTTGCATTGCTTCTATATCTTGGCAAAATCTCACAAATACAATCCTTACCACTTCCTCTGGAAATTGTGGGATATTCAGTATCTCTACAAAACCTAAAGTTTCCACAATCTTATGTTCGGGTTTAAGAATTCCATGTTCATCACAAATGACCTTGTTAAACATTTTCATTAACTCCTCAGATGCTAGGTCTTCTATATTGCAATGTATGTAAATCCTAGGGTCTTCTGCAAATGCTACACCCTTAGGTATTTTTGAAAAAGCTCCTACAGAGTCATCTTGCTTCACAATCTCGGGAATTATTTTGAATACGAGATTAGGGCGTTTCACATTCTCTACAATGGTAGGGTTCAGAATAAATTCAGGAAGAGAAGATGAAGACGCCGTTATGAAAAATACCTCTTATCCGGATGTTTACTGAATGCTTGAAAAACACTTCTCAGATTCGCCTTGAAAACCTTCACTCGATTTCGCACTCACAAAAAGTTTGAATGCTCAGTGAGTTTGAAATGAGGGTTTCTCGGGTGCTTTATAGCCAAAAAGTGTTCTCCAAAACATCATTAAATGCTTGCTGGTTAAGTGAAAACTTAACACACCTTCTGGTAAAGAAGAAATGTATCTTCTCACCATCAACCGAGGGTAGAATGCATGTTTTTCAATTCGCTGCCATACCCCCAAGGGATTATTCTTCAGTTAGATGAAGAATCTCCTGCCGGTGGAGGATTACTCTGTTTTACAGGTGAAGATATCATTTCATCAGTTCTCTTATCTCTTTTCTTAATCCACTGTTTAGAAAATTCTTGATTTACTTCTACTACCTTTTCTTTTCCCTTCAAGCTTGATCTCATATTGTTTGCTGGTGCATTCTTGCTTCTACAGAACTTTGCAATATGTCCAATCTTGTTACAAGCATAACAAGTTACATTATTCCTCTGAATAGCCTTTCCATATCCTTGACTGGTTTTTTGATCTGCATTGATTAGATAAATGTCCAAATCTTCCACAAACATAGCATTTGACATTCATTCTGCAGTTTTTTGAATTATGACCAACTTTGTTGCATTTGGAACATTGACCGGTGGGTGAGTTCATATTCTGATTATTTCTAAATCTACATTGATTTGCTCTATGACCATATTTGTTGTAATTGAAACATTTGCCATTAAATTTATAAGCATTAGGTTGTCTTACCAGTTTATTTTGATTTTGATTGTTTGCAGTACCGGAACTCTCTCCAACTTCAAATCCAAGTCCATTAGTATCTCCATTAGGCTTCTAACTTTTCAGCATGTCATCAAGCTCCTCTGAACTTTTCTTGAATTTGTCTTTGTATTTATTTGCAGTAGCCAACTCATTTTCCAAAATTCCAACTTGTCTCATAAGCTTAGTTTTATCATGTTGCTTTTGAATCAGATCTGTCTTTGACATATCATTTTCATGACTAAGTCTCAGATTTTCTTTTCCAGCATCATTAAGTCTCCTAGTCAAGTCTTCTTCTTGTCTTCAATATCTTTACATAACCTCATAGTCATATCTTGCATTTCATTCTTCATATTACTGTTTTCTTGTCTCAACTTGTTTGTAATGTCTCTAAGCGTTTCTTTTTTATCGTCATCATTTTGTATCTTCTCATGAAGTTCTTTTCTTTTATTTTGTGCTATAGCAAAGTTCTCTTGAAGTCCTTTAATGAATTCTTGTGCAATCCTCAGATCATCTTCAAGTTTGATATTCTTCAATTTCTCTGCATCAAAATCTTCAAAAGCTCCTTCCAACTATTTTCTTAAGTTCTCCATCTGTACCGGTGTCAGAATCTTCCTCAAGTTGTTAGGCTTTTGAAAATAGAGGACCAGGCTCTGATACCAATTGTTACATTCAATGACAATCCCAAAGACACTGAGAGGGGGGGTGAATCAGTGTCTTACCGGTTAGCAAAATATTTAAACTTATTAATAACTTTGCATCCCAAAACAGTGTACCAGTAAATAAGAATTATTGCAATAAACAGAAATAATAGAGACAACATAAAAACACACCATAACACAAGATATTTAACGAGAAAACCTGGTGTGAGAAAAACCTCGCTAGGATTTGTGACCCACAATATTTACTCATTGGCCAATGAATAAATACTACTTACAATGAGGGGCCTGTACATGCAGGGAGGCCACCTGCCTAGAGCTCACTGCTCAATTACAAAATAGGAGTCACACTGACTACAAAATGGATTAACAAATTTAATACAATATACTGCTCAAAAAAACATCTCATATGTCAGGTTCAGTACCGGTTTAAGCTCAGACAATAACAAAAACCTTCGCTGTCAACTATATCACCTTATACAAAATTGCCTTATACCTCTTATCCATCTCCATACCATATATAAAATGACCTATACGATCTCATACATATATGAGTCTGACTCTATTACAATGTACCATGTCGGCTTACAAAAAATATTTATATTAAAATACAATAAACAAAAGTTTATTCCATGTCGGCCTGAGTGTCGGTATGCATTGTTGCCGATGTCGGTGAAGTGCCTGCCAGTGTATGTGGAAATCTATTGCCGGTGCCGGTATCTGCCGGTTGGTTGCCAGATGGTTGTCAGTTGGTTGCCATCAATGACAACATCAACTATTCTCATAAGAGCGTAGAATGCCAACAAGAGATTCATGTTTCTATTTTGGGGAGAGAGTTTGGTTATCTATTTTGAGATCTTTGGCATTGCTATCAAAGGGGGGAGAAATCATGTTAAAAAAAAATTTATATGTTCTAATCTTAGGGGGAGTTTGCTGGTGATATCTTCTTTCTTTGTAATGATTGTTTTTCACATTCATATGTTACCATCAATGTCAAAGGGGGAGATTGTTGGATATTGTTGGTCATTGCTATAAGAGTTGAGAAAATACAACACCACAAGAGCCCAAATAATCTTTGCAAGCTGAAAAACCTATTATAAGGAGAAGCAATGAAGCAAATCACAGAAGGAAAGAATACACAAGAAAAATATGCTCCAAAAGATGAGAGCTCAATAATCTCCAAAATGTATTGTCAATAATAATCCTTCTTCATACAATGAAAAGAAAGAACTCAACCTTTAATAGGTCAAGAAACCCTAAAAGGGAAAACCTAGGTTTGCATATAATAATTAATTAAAATAATTAATTATATGCACCTAAAGTTAGCTTAAGTGTAAAAGAGATAAAGGGAACTTAAATAATTAAACAAATAATGTTTAATTAATCAAGTAAATACCCGAATTGCTGCTGCTAGGATATGTTGTTGTCATTGATGTCAACATATTCCTGTGATTTGATTTGGTGATTGCATTTTGGGAAAATCTTATGATCTAGTTTGCAGTTATGTTTTCTTGAACTTTGTTAGTACATCTTCCAATATATTCCGATGTGATCAGGTCTTGTGCTGAGACTTTGGGATATTGCTTGGGATGGTATTGTGCATCTTCATTTCAGATGGTTCTTGATTTGGTGCTCCAAAAGTTATCTTTCTTTATGACAATTGCCGATTTGTTGTGTTCTTGAGTTTTTGATGTTGATCAATGAAGATTTGATATGTGGTGTTGGTGCAGCTGTTCCTAATGATTCTAACATGCTTGTTGGTATTTCTTTGTCGTGTCTTATTTGGTTTAACGATCCGCATTGATCGTTGTGCGAGTTTTTGGTGGTTTCTATCAACTGGTGATGATTTTCATGTTATGCGGTTTTCCTGGTGGTGTAGCGTATTGCAGTTGTTCTTGGCATGATTTCCTGTAATGTCCCCTTCTCATTGATGCTCTTTCAGTGGTCCATTAGCCTATTCCTGAGACCCGTAGGCTAGGTGGAATGAGGAATCAAGGTCTAGCATCGATGAAACGAGGACTTACTATTTTTAGTAAGTCAGGGAATGACCATTTTGGTGCCACTGTCCTACTGAGCCCTCCTTGCTTTGCCTCTGGACGCGATGATCATACTTTTCTGAGCATTAATTCTTGACTTACTATTTTTAGTAAGTGGCTGTGTGGCACAATTCTTTTTTTGGCAGTGGACAGGGTTCTTATTCTGCAGCAGTTTTGAGGTCATCCTGACTCAATTTCATCCTAGCAATGTTGATAATTAGTATAGGAGTCATATGCGAAATAATTGAATATTAATTCCTTATCCTAAGGTTTAATATTTAATTAATCTGATTATTGATGACTAATTTATTAAAATTGGGATTAATGCCTATTTTATCCTAATTGTTTGGCGAAACTCATGTGTAATATGGAATGGTGAAATATTTTAGAAGAATATTATGTTTTAGTGCATCTTCATTATTCACCAAGTAATTAACGTGGGTCCCTTCCCTTTTTGGTGTGGGGTTTGACTTGGAAAAAGTGGCGCTACACTCAGGTGAAATGAAATTCAAATGCAAGGCGTGGAATTTGGAGGAATGGCATTTGAATTTGATGAGTGAAGTTATAAATAAGAGGCTTGGGCTCCCATTTGCACTATCTTTGAAAATTGCATCGTTATGCTGCCGGTTTGGCTACTGAAAATCTGAGCTTTGAAGTTGGCTTCCTAGCTGAGTTTCAGTTTCGTACTTGCAATATAGTACCTAGCTGTGCCCTTGTGTTCCCATTGCAAATTGGTTAATGAGTTGCAGAATTATGAAGTGATTAATGATGGATTTGACTGTTTTTGGTTGTTGGTCGCGAAACTACTGAAAGTGAAATTTGCTCATACCTCTCAACCAGGGGACTCCATCCATCTGGGTACCGGCTCATTCTTCCTTCTATGCCATGGCGATACATTGTGTGAGTTTCTAGCTATTTTGTTTGAGCAATGATTTTATTAGACAAAATCGAATTTCCTAGTCTAGGCATGGGTTTTCTATGTTGCATTGGGATGCATGCAAAATAAAAATGGGCTTGTTTGGGTTGTGGCTTTAATTAGTTGTCATTGCATTGGATGTACGGTGGGATTGGGATTGGTTTGAATCAATTCGGGTAAAAATTGAGTGAGTTATGAGTGTTTTGATATTTCCATGGGCTACTGAAACTGTACTTTCAGCCTGCAGATCAGTGTAACAGAAAATTACAGTATTGTTGTTGAAATCTGCATTTAATCTTCTCATCTCATCTCTATATTGTAAGGTTGTTTCAGTGGTACTAATCATCCCATTGTATTTGCTTACATTTGTAATCCCCACTGCATAAGTGGAAGAGGCTGGCTTGCCGCCTTCTAAGTTTTGTAATTCAGTTTTTGTAATCAGTCCTCCCGCTGAATAAGTGGTCGAGTGATAAGTTCAATACTATGGTCCTCCCGCTGAAATATGTGGTAGAGTGAATTTTTAATGTAATGTCCTCCCGCTGAAATACGCGGTAGAGTGATTGAACTTTAATT
This sequence comes from Cryptomeria japonica, assembly GCF_030272615.1. Classification (NCBI taxonomy): domain Eukaryota; kingdom Viridiplantae; phylum Streptophyta; class Pinopsida; order Cupressales; family Cupressaceae; genus Cryptomeria; species Cryptomeria japonica. The sequence goes on along the minus strand of NC_081407.1, from coordinate 51,144,335 downwards.
TCTTGTAATTTTCTTTGGTCGGTTCACCCCCAAGAGTTTAGTTTCTATCCTGCTGGATAAGCAGAAGGGGCTGGCTTGCCGCCCATGCATTGTAATTTTCAGTTTGATTATTGATGCTGACGATCCCCAGAAACCATATGCTCTCACCCTCCCAGTTTGGGCTCTCGGTGAACAAAAGGTGGAAGGATTCCCTTTCAGTAGTTTTGTTTATTCCTCTAACCTTAACGGGTTATTTGTTGTGAATGAATTGTTATTAGCCTGAAAAATCAAAAAAAAAAAATTAGTGGGATATTACATTTCCGGTGGAGTTGTGCATTTGGGAATTTGTTTTAGGACCATGCTATTCTATGTAAATTCTTATATTGGTCCAGTGGTCGATCCTTGTATTATGTGAGGTAATTTTATAATTGAGGGATGAAGGTTTAACCGACCTTGTTATCTTATTATCAAGCTTGATGATTTGTATATATATGTGATATATTCATGTAATTTGGGTGTCAATGTTGTGTCTGCATTATCAGAGAAAGGTTTATGTTCGAACAAGTGATTTATCTTTCGGTGTTGAGTTTGAGGTGAGATTGGTGTTGCAGGGCAGACATCTGTGCTTAACCAAAACTATAATCAGGCATTTGGAGATGCTATTCTTTCAGTTCACTTCTTTCGGATTGTAGTCTGAATCTTGTTGTAAGTTAGTGAGACTTCCCTGAGGGTTGTAGCCTTCTGGGTCATTATATTTGAGCAGTGAGCTCTAGGCAGTGTTCCTGAATGCATGTGCATTCCCTATTGTAATATTTACACATACTACTGTTGAGTATCATCTTACTGTGGGTAGGTTCCCATCATAGTTTTTCCCTCAACTGGGTTTTCCAGGTTAAAGCATTAGTGTTGTGTGTTGTGTTGTTAATTTTCTTATCTTTTTATTGTTGCAGTTTATTAGATCTTTGTTTTGTGAATAAGTTTGGTATTCCGGTGAAAACTGATTCACGCCCCTCTCCCCCTCTCATTCTTCCTTCTTGGTGACTACTAACAGGCCCTGTTGCAGTTCGTTGAGAGGATCGAGAATATCCATGACAGAGACATTAGACCAAGGATTACTCAATATAATAATCTATGCTTAGAGATATAATCTGAATACTGAAGGATGCCAAGAGAATGCATTTATTATTCACGCCTCTCTGATTGAGAAGAATGTATAGAGAATCTAATCAGCTTGCAGACACAATCTCTTAGTGACTCGAGAAGATCATATTTTAAATCTATTCTAGGAGGGAAACCATTTTTGGTACAAAACCGATTGAACAAAGATGTGGTTGATGAGATTTGACAGCTACATATGAGGTAGCTGAGTTGGCAGATCTACACAAGTGCTTGGTGATAAAAAATAGAGGCGTGCATTCAGACTGTGCTATGTAAGAGCAGAGAGTGCAGCTAGGGTCGAGTGTAGCAAGGTGTAAGAAACAGAAGGAAGTTTTGAGTTGTAGATGTGTGGGAGTTGCAAGTGAAGGAAGAGATAGTAGAATGCAACAGTGAAGAGCAGTAATGTGGACAAATAATATAGTGAAGAAGATAGAGGGACAAGAGTAGAGCTAAGGCAAATAACATAGTGGGTTATATACATTGTGATAGGAAGAGAAATAGGTTTAAATCGAGCAGAGGTCAAAGGGTTGGATGCAGAGATAAGAAGAAGACAAAGAGCAGAGAGAAGAGAATAAGAGTAGACATAGACAGAGAGCTAAGAGCTGAGATTGAGGCCTAATATAAGAGAGTTGAAAAAGATGAGTCAATCTCAAGAGCAGAACAGTAAGGTGTTACAAAACTTCATTTGTAACAAGGTGTTTATTTTGTATTTGTAATTTATCTTCATCGTAAATCTCTGAGTGGGTGCTCAGAGCAGGGGTAGGTGCTGCTTTGAGTTGGTGCCCATAAAGCTAGGGGTTGGTGCTCCTTTGAGTTGGTGCCCATAAATGTTGTAATCAATGATTTACTTGTGAGGCTGGATTGAGTAACATTTCTCACCGAGGTTTTTCCCCACCGTAGGTTTTCCTCGTATATCTCGTGTTATGGGTTTACCTTTTATGTGTGTGCTAATTAGTTTAATATCTCTGCTCATAGTTTAATGGTTTCTATCATCAAATCTTAGATCACTTAGAAGAGTTAAACTTTTTTATTACCACTGATTCACCCCCCCTCTCAGTGGTCCATTGTGTTCATCAAAAAGAATATCCTGTAGAGGAGGATTTTCCTTTCTTTTATCATGCATATCCTCTTTGGTAGATTGGGAAGGAAGGTCCGTATCATCTAAGGCCCCATCTTTACTTAATATTATATGGGGAGAGAGATCATGAATTAAATGCATGACACCATCTTCTCTACAAATGTTTTGATGTTTAAGATAAGCTCTTGGAGAATAAGGAGGATCTAAAGAGATGGAAACACCAATATTTTGATCTTGCCCCTCTTGTGCAAATGTATGTGTGAGAGAAGATGGGGCCATGTTGCTCTTGAATGCTTTCTCTCTATTAGAGAGATCATTGATAGGAGTATGTCCTCTTTCTTCATTCGTATTAGATAATCTAGGAGAAGTACAAGTATTAGTTTTCTCATTGTCATCTCTAGGATTAGGATCTACAAAAGATTTTAGCTGATCTACGTATGAAATGCATTTGCCAAAAACATCACCATAACACAACTTACATGATAAATTAAATTTTGAGATCTAATTTTTGAAAACGAATCAACTTGGAAATCCAAAAAAATGCAATATGTCCAAGTGCTATGAATGAAAAGAAGTAACATGAAGTGGAAGAAGCCATTATCCAACACATGATTATAATAAATGTAGAGAAAAAACAATGTAATCATATGTGAAATAGGAAATAGATCAAATCCATTAACTGTCATGATGAATATTTAAATCCAAGAAAATTAATTGAAATAAATTAGGATTTTATAAATAAAACCACTTAATTTATGTAAATTTTGAAAAATGTGAAATGAAGTTTGAAAATGAGAATTTGAAAGTTAAGTTTTTTGAAATTGCGGAATAATTGAATAATGCAAAATTTTAGAAAAATGATTATTCAATTTTTGAAAAATTATGCAGCCTCCAGGGAAATTTAAATTTATAATTAGGGCTTTGAAAATAACCTCTTAATTTAAATTTAAAATTACCCACTAGAAGATTTGAATTTATCCAATAAAAATTTAAATTGAAAATTAGGGATTTGTTAAATAACCTCTTAAGTTTCAAATTTAAATTTAAATTTATCGACAAGAAAATTAAATTTAAAATTAGGGCCTTGTAAAAACCACCTCTTAATTTTAAAATTTAAAATTAGATCTATGATTGAAATTTGAAAATTGGAAAATTGGGAAATGCACAAGATTAATTGAAATTTAAAAATTGGTGTCTTTTTAATTAACCACTTAATTTTAAAATTGAAATTTGATCCAAGATTGTAAATTTGAATTTCAAGTGAGATTAATAACCAAATTTGAAGAGGGAAATTCAAAATTTAAACAATCCACAAGCTCAATTTTTAAAAATTTAAAAATTAGGGTTTTTGAAATTAACCATTTAATTTGAAAAATTAATTCTGAAATTTGACTTGTAGATGAAATTTTGAAATTGAAAAAGTCCTCAGATCTGAAATAATGAAACCCAAATTAAACAATTCACAAGCTCAATTTTGAAATTAAAAATTATGGTATTAATGAAATTAACCTATAAATTTTTAGAATTTGCAATAAAATCAAACTTGTAACTGAAAACTTAAATTTAAAATTGCATACACTTAGATCTAAAAACAAAAATCATAATTAATCATGTAAGGAGTCGGGTTTACTAAAATGTAAACGGCAAAATTTGATTTGGCAATTTGCAACATAGAAGGAGAAAACACCAAATCAATTTTCACTTTGGGAAGGAAATCCTTTACATTAAAAAGAGGGGATAAATCCACTAGATTCAATCATAAATCAGATAAGGACTTAATACTAAGTGGATTGTTTGATTATGATGTGTTTTTCCCTCTTTTGTATGTTGAAATGCAGATTTAGGGTTAAGTATTGGAATTGAAGACAAAACTGAGAAATGCAACTCAAAAACTTAAAATTCAGAAAGTGGAGAAATGTGGTTGTATGAAGTTTGAATGTAAAAGTGAAAGAGTGAAAATTTGTGAATGGAGAGAAGGCTAAGGTGTGAGAAATTACATGGCCAATCCTTCACATAAGTTAGGACTCAAAGGAGGACTCAAAAATATGAAGGATACAACTACGACAAGATGACTTTTTAAGGATTGTCACGAAGATGAAGATCGAAATACGAAAGAAATGAAGCATAAAGGAATTGTGAAGTTTCAACAGAATTAATCAAAATCAGAAACTCATCGATTAGATTTAAAATAAAGATGAAGAAAGAAGAAAGTCTACAAGGCGTGTGAGAGTTGAGGTGATGCCTACTCATCTCCACCAATGACAAGTAAAAGATTATCATGTCCAGATTCGTTGAACCTGACTCATCGAACGAAGAAGAGATGAAGGTGTATCAAGGCATTAAATGCAATATTACAACCTTTTTATTATTGGTCTCTAAAGGACACGTATTCAAACACCTCCAATTTTCTCATCAGTTGAAATTAAATGTTCAGGTGGTATTTATAACCAACTCAACTTAGGGTTTCATTGAATAATCTTGGTCATTAATTTAGAATCAATATGGGCCCTTCTTTTTATAGCTCAAGGTCTATAAAAGGCTTGGCCTTTTCATTTGTAAAGTTTAATAGCAATAGTGGTACAAGTAGTAGAAGGAAAATGAGATCGGAAATTGTTGTCGAGACTCTGTCAACATTACATAATTTTCATTGAGGATATGGTGGATCTTTGTGTGTTGTTTCAACATTTTGCATGGTTTCTACTTCTCAATATTTAGTTGAAGTTCATTGATTTTGATGGATAAATGTGAAGATATTTGATGAATTCCTTGGTTCATACCATTTGTAGTTTGTTGATTGCGAATTGCAATGTATGGTTAGTCTAAACCATATTGTGATATTAGTTCAATTGTGGATTTTCATTAAGATTGATCCAACATTGGGTATTTTGATGAATGTTTACAATATGAAAATATTTCACTATCCTTAGAAGATTTCATTCTTTCTATGGAGTTGTGAGTTATCTTTGGCTAAGTAGAAAGTAGTTTCATAAGGAATTTGTCTATCTAAAGAATTATCCATTATCATCATTTTCCATAGGTCTTAGATTAAATTCTCAAACCCATATCCCTTTGATCTTTGTTTGATATAAGTTTAAGTTAATTTAGGAGGAAGGCATCACTTAAATTGATATATCAGATACTCAAGTTTGAACTTCTTTGTAGAAGTGTATATCGTACATCCCTTTGTGATAACAACAAATGACATCATTTCATTGTCTATCCATTGTGTGGACGTGGCTAAAATCGTATTGCTACAACTCTATCCAGCCAACGTAGAATAGAATTTACTCGCTGAGTATCCTATCCTCTCTTGAAATAAGGAGATCCCTAATGCTGTTTAGATTGATCAGCGGGGATGAACTCAATATTCTAAATGTTAGTTCTTGACTACAAGATAACTCAATGATCGATGTGTTTTGTTGGGAGCACAAGGTAGCCTTATGTTTACAACAAGTTGGTCTGCTGTGATTCTCAGACTATGAAATAAAAGCAAAAGAGAAGGGATAGGAGACCTAAAATTGACAAGACTAGTGTGTGGGTAGACAGATTCGACATAACCAATCCTTGCTTGGCCAAAATAACTCACAACCTCACAAGAACGATGCAATCTTCAAGGGGACTTAGAAGATTTTCAGACTGCAAGTACATGGATAAGCACCCAATTCTACCGCAGCTCAGACGAACACTTGAAATTGAACTAAACACAATTTTAATGGCTCAGACTAACCATTCACAGGGATAAACAATCAGTATATTCCCAATGGTATGAACCGGAATCCAACAAAAACCTACACACCAAAAAGATCTATCTAAACTGCTGAAGGAAACCATGCAAACAAAATAAAATAAAGATGATAAACACCAAATCAATGTCTATTATATTGATTCTAGTTGCTATTACAACAGTTCCTGCAACATTTCTACTCTATTCCTAACTACAAAATTCTAACCTTCTAACAATCTAACCTATTCTAACTACCTACTAAAAAACTCTAACCCTTTACAATGAGAAGCATCCTACCTTTTATAGAATTTACAATTTCAATCGATGGCCAGGATTGACTACATCCAACAGTCCTGGTCTGCCCTCTAGAAGCCTGACAGCTTTAACCCATGCCTCCTCAATTCTTAGTTATCCCCCCAACCACATTTTCAACTACCTATCACTATTTGGCATTAATTCAATCAATTTGGTAGTTGGAGATAACTAATTTGTGTCCCCTCACTTTGAATCCATTAGACGGGGCGCACAAGACGCTCTCTTTTTACAATAAACAATTTTAGTTTTCAGAAACTAAATTTCTAGAATTAAATCCAGCTGTGTATCCTTCTGAAAATGCATATTTGGTAGCACTTTGTGTTCTCTGTCTTCGGTCTAGCTGGTGGACTCTAACCTTGTGGTCTGGTGGCACAATACCCCGCGCTTTGTGGTGCGTTCTTCATTGGCAACGCTTGGGGTTGTCGCTTTGGTCCTACGCTCCTGCATTCTCACTTCCCGGTGTCGATCGCAATCAAGGCTTCACTTTGCGCTTAGGTTTTCACTTTAGCTCTACCCAATGTCGTCAATCTACAAACACTCAATTTTGACCTGAACAAATCATTTTGAAAAATTAAATAAATTAATTTTAACAATCATATTAAATTATATCTTTAAATGCCCCTCTTCTTCAATTGAAGAAAATTCGGCTTTGAAAGTAAAATCCCAAGACCTGGAGGAACTCGGCCTTTTGGGCTAAAATAAAAACGTTTTAATGTGCTCCCTTGCTCTTGATTCACTCTCTTACTTAAATGAAATTTGGGCCTTCTACATGTTTTGAACGATTTAAAATTTTATGTGAAAGGGGCCTCATTTGCAATTTCGGGTCTAAGGGGCCTTTCGAGAGACTTTATTTCAATGTTTTCTTGCCTCCTTACTCAAATTTTGAACCCTTGAAGGTAAATGCTAGATTTGCTTTTCAAGTTAAAATTGATTCCCCTTCAAATTTCGGCCCTTCGATTAAAACATGAAGTTTGAAAAAACTTCATTTGTCTTCCTTTGCCAAATTTCGGGATTTCTAGCCTAAACGTGAGATTTTAGCTCAAGCCGAAGTGCCTTTGCTCATGATTTTCGGCCGAATTTGGTCTTTTGCAAGACTTTCTTCTCAATGTTTATGTGCCTTTTCACCAAATTTCGAGCGTGAAAGGCCTTTTCAAGAGATTTACTTTTAAGTTGAAATGTCGTGCACCTTAGTTTTCGGCCGATAGAGGTGAAATGTGAGATTTTATTTTAAATGCTCATTTGCCTCCCTTTTGTTTTTCGGTTTATTGACATGAGCGAATATGTCTTACTCTCCTTTTCGGCCTATAAGCCGACTTTGTGAACTTGAACTTGCTTTTGGTGTTTCATGCTCAATGAGTGAGGTCGCGAGACTTAGAGCTTTCGGCTGAATGGGAGGGGGGAGGGGGGGTTTATTTTGCATGGTTCGATTTTTACCTTCTTTAAGATTTTTTCGGGCAACTAGGTCATTTTGCACGAATTATGGTTTTCTTTTTTTTCGGTTGAATGAGGTGAGACTGCGCAAATATGAATCCTTTAATATTCGGCTTAGAAGCCAATTTTGCGAACCTAAACTCTTTTGGGCCTATGGAGCTATTTTGTGAGTTTCTTCTTTTATGGATTTCAAGCCTTTAGTCTATTTGGTGCGATTTTATGTTGGCCAACTTTAAACTTTAGATCGCCCCCCTTAGTTACATTTCCATGGGCTGAATTGGAGGAGCAAATATCGGGCCTAAATGGTGCGATTTCAAACCTTGAAACAAATTCGACATCCTATGGTGTTTTGACTTTGCCCTCGCCCTAATGCAAAAAATCTCGGGTATACTGATCAAACGGCACTGTTTTTGCTTCATTTTCCCTACGATATCGAGATTTACTTCGGCTTTTTAAGGGCATTTGGAAGAAACTCAGAGCATTTACCTCCTCTCTTTACGTAGAGCAATGGGCATAATCCAAAAATCGAGGGTCCCCTGTCACGGACGGGGATGTGGTGCAAAATGCACAACACATTGCAACATCAAGAATTGACAATAAGAACCTTGGGGTTACCTTAATTGATCACATGATTTAGCATTTTGGGTTTCCTTATTCAACAGAAGATAGAATACTTTGTATTTTATTCTATGTTGGAGAGTGTCACAAAATGTCCATTAATAAAATTACCACTAGAAGAAGGATATGAGCTTGGAACCGATATGAGCTTTCAAGTGTTAAATTTGAGATATATTGGATCTCTTTTATGTTCAAAAATCCCCAAAAGGGGCAAACCCAAAAATTCAAAAAAACCAGAAAATAAAAAAGTCTCAAAAGATTTCTCAATAGATGAGTAGCAATTCCATATTTTTTATTATCTACATAATCCTTCGGTTCCTCAACTTCATAAAGATTTGAATGCACAACTACACCCTAGGAATTTGTATGATTATGCATCTGCAAGGGAATGTAGAATCCACAATACAACTGCACATGATGAGCTGAATTGCTTGATCTTCTTGTCAAAGGTGGAGTTGACAATACAAGGAAATATCTTCTTTTGAGATATACCCAAACCAGTCATACTTGAAGAAGTCAATCATTTCAATATTCTAGAAGTGATAAATCAAGCATTCACAAGATTCTAAAGGTGGACCGAGAGTTAAATAGGAGTTGAGGATAGATTATGTTTGTAAGAAATACTTTTGCCTAATTGGTGTAGGGTACACAGTACAACCCACTCTGAGATTACATGTCCACTATGTGAATTGGTAGTCAATCATGTTAAATTTCAGTTGGGATTACAGCAAACCCAAAATACATTAAAACTAGAATTTTATGTGGAGGGTCTAGAGATGATTTTCCAACCATGAAGTGAGACTTAACATAACAAAAATACCAAAGAATGGAAAATATTTATTTTATTTATTGATTCAACATAATAGAACGGTTACTACTTGTTCACTAGACTACTACATGCAAATTATAGTTGACGCATAGGCCATGATAGGCTTATTATAAGCTTGCAAGCAAATATAATAATAAAATCAAGAACAAGACTCAAAACTCATTTCAATGAATCCTAGGGGTGTTTAACTTTATATATCAAATTTGAGCAGGCATGATCCACGTCAACCACAAGATATCCAAACACTCGATGTACTGTTAAATATGTACCTCAACATAAATTTAATGGTGAAGCTCCATAAATTAATGAAATTTGTAGCAATTCTAGCTGGAGTTGCCTCTAAATCTCATTCTTCCTCATGATGTGTTAGGTTTGATGCTACAAGTAATGAAAAGGCTCCACAAACTGTTCCTAGTAAACACTACGCTATCTCCCTTGCCTGAGGATCTTTTGAGATTCAGATTTATAAAATCTTGTCAAAATATCCAAAAACTTGAACATTTTTGATGTGTTCCTAGTTGATGTAATAAACAGAAATACATTAAGGTACTCTAGGATGCTCCTGCATCACTATTAAATCCCAAAATAAGACAACATGCACATTCAACTTAACTACAATATTCTTTACTCCCTTAAGTTCCTAGATTTCTCTGAAATCAAAGTATTTATAATTCAATTATCCAATCCACCAATACTTTTGGAATTAAGCTTCTTATGTAGCTATGAAGATCAAATTGTAGTCATGGCGCATGATTATAATTTTAATCAAGCACACCACCGACCATCATCATTTAAGAGCTAAGCACATTCCAACTTATTATTACATTTACTATTTATTTATCTTGTTATTTACTTGTTGAGCCAATCTTCACCATAGATTTTAATGTATTTTTTTTATTGATGAGTCTATCTTCTTTTATATCTATTATACTTGTTAATATAAGTATAGATCTACAACTAGTTTGATGAAATGGATATTTTAATAAAAGACCTTAAGAAGCTAGTAATCATGAGAAAAACTCCTACACCAAAATGATGCTACTTCTAGATAAATTATATACTTAGAGATAAGAAGAACAACCATCACACTTTTGTAAAAATCCAAAAACTAAAAGGAATCTTCTAATCGTAAGATAAGAAAAAGTTAATATAGAATTATTATAGCATTAAATATTTATTAAAGAAATTTTAATATCTTTTAAGTTATTCTATTTAAATTCTTTAATAGTTACATATTTAGTGTTTATTTATATATTTTTAAAATATAATGAGAATGAAAATATTTCGAGAATCCATGGTAATGCATATTGAACCATTAAGAATGCTAACTAATTAAACAATTCAAGGGAAGGTTATTTATAATGTATAAATTATAAATATCATTTTAAATGGATTAACCTTTTTAAAATAATCTCCACTCTCATCTTTTGATTCCTAAAGAAAATATATAACATTCTTTATGAATTATAAATTAGTTGCAAAAGAATAATAAATATCCAATTAAAACTATTTTAAGTGATAAAATCAATGTATGATATAAATAATATGTTTTTAAAAGGAAATTATGTGATACCTTCATTTTCAGAGATCTGATATATTCTAGTGAAATTTTATCCTGCAAAATTATATAATAGTTCTCTATAAGATAATGTAAATTTAATTAAATAAATATAGAATACTATAAGTTGGTTTTTTTTAATTTTTTTTTAAAACAATATTCAAAAAAGTAGATTCAAGATACAACTTCAAGGTTATCTTCTAACTTTGATAATAGTAAATGTATTTCAAAAAATATAATAAAAAAAATAATAAAATTTAAAACAAATTTTAAAGCTATTATAAGTTACCTTTCTTGAGTGTATCTTCCTAGCACTCAAACTCATTTTCTTCTCAATACATTTCAGCTCCTTAAAATTTAACAGATCCAAATCTTCACCATTCATATGCCTATCATAAAAATAACATTTCTTATGGATAAAATAGATTAAATTTAATAAAATTGATAATCTATAAAACAACTATTAAAATGTCATAACATATTTAAAATTTCTTACTTGTACATTTTTTCTAAATGTGTCAACCTTTCCTCCAAGTTCTCCATTTCCAAACCTAGTACCTATTGAAACATAGAGTTAGTCATAAACTAGTAACAAATATTTTATGTGTTTTACATTAATTTACACATAAAGATAATTATACTAGTGTACTCATTTCTAAAGGGTAAAAAAGTATACATGACTTAAAATGAATATTTAAAAAAAAAAAATTAAATAAAATTTTATATTTTATGCTTTCTGTTTAACATTATGTAGAAAGTCTTAAATTTAAGAATTTTTATAGAATTTAAAACCCAAGCAAAATACTTGTAAATTTGGAAAGCGATTTATGGTTTGCAAGTTAGAGTAACTACTTATATCATCCATCAAGAACTAGATAAGGCTCTAACTACGAATGAATCTCCATAACATTTTTTAAGTTACAAAATTTTCATACTTGGATCATATCAATAGTAAGGGAAAGGAACCAATAGTTGAGCGCATTCCAATTCTTGTGATAAAATTTGTTGATTTAATACCCCCATACTTGCTGATTTAATGTCCAACTTTTGTACAACATTGCACTAATAGTTGTATGATAAGTACCAATAATAGAATGAAATATACCATTTATTGTGAAAAGTAACCAATCATGTGATGCCACCTTAGCTGCACAAGCATTGGGGCCCTTTTGCAAACCTATTGGTCTCACTTTTTTTTGGTTTGTTTTGGACACTTTGGCAAAAAGCATGCAGATGTGGAATCATATTTGATGATGTGGCCCCGAAACCTTAGTTATAAGCAGGAGACTTGCCAAGTAAGCTGCTGTAAAAAATTCAAAGTGATTTGAAATTTTCACGTAAGATTTTGAGAAGCGTGAAGTTATGGTGCACAACTACTGGGTCCTCTCCCCTATTACAAACCTATAAAAGAATCCAACACATTTATGTATTTGATGAGCCTATTAAGGTAACCAACATATGCCTCGCACTTTCCATTTATTTTATTTCATATCCAACACAATAGAGTATGCTGAGAACATACCAACATTACTAAATTATGGATCAAAGCCAACACTTGAAAGTTGAACTAGAATACTACACAAACCAAATAAACATGTCCTCCAAATCACATCCCTTGGATCTGCATATCCATAAGCCACCAAATAATTCCAAGACCAATTTGACAGATAGGCTTACTATCAGAAAACAATAACAATTGAACTCATCATATGGGCAATCAGAGGCCCTGGACAACTGATAGTACACCATTTACAAAACATAAACATTATATCCAAATCCGCACATCATGATCTTCATAATCTAGAAGAATGCTAATCATTCTTCCCTTGGAACAATAAATACTCTTTCCTGCATATTGAGACTTCATGTATTGTAACCTTTCCGAACCAGCTTATGTATGCAAAACATCAATACTAGGCAACATCTAAACATCTAATCTTGGATATTTACTAAACACTTACAATCAAAGACAAACATCAACCATATAAGACCAATATCTGTGATAACACAATATATCAACAACCATCATCTTCAGTTTTCCATAAATCCCTATCATAACTGAATACTTGATACATATTCTACACAAACCAATTGTGACAACCAGACAAGGTAGCAATTTTTTCACACAGAACATAAGTACTCTTACCTATATATTAATGCTTACTCAACATAACTATCAAACAATATACAACTTCCCATCTCCATATAAAAACATCCACAACTATAGATATTTGGAAAGCCACACACATAAACAACAACACAACCATCAGACAAAGCTTCAACATCTGAACCCATTATTAGCAACATTTGCACTAGTATTTCCAAACCATATAGTATGATTGATCATCAACTAAGCACCTGGAAAATAATCAACAACTAAATAATCAACCATCAACTACAACACATAAACTTAACATCATCAGACCATCAACTAATCACCATCCAAATCATCAACTCATCAACTTTAACACATCAATTGAACATCATAAGACCATCAACTAAACACTAGGAAAATCATCAACTGAACTTCAGATAAATCATCACAAACACTAGTCAGGTAGGCCATATTTAGCATATGTAAAAGTGATAAACTACATCAATTGATTATGACAAATTCCATACAAGTCTGATATTAATGACAACACAATAGAGCATTATTCAATTTTCCAACACTCTCTATGCAAAAGAAGGACCAAATGCTTGGGCGATTGATAGTGGGTCTTCTAATCACATGACTGATGATAGAAGAAAGTTCATTAATCTTGAAAAGTGGAATGGGGAATCAGTTAAGTTTGGTGGCAAAGAGTTTTCTCATATTTGTGGCAAAGGAAACATAACCATTGATAGAAGTAACAAGGCAGAAGATGTTCTCTATTTTAAGGTATTGAGACATAATCTTCATAGCATTAGTTAGATGTGCAACAAAGGATACAAACTTAAATTTGATGAGATATGCTATAAAATCAAAAAGTGTAGCTCGGGAAGATTGATTGCAGAAGGAACAAAGACTGGTGGAAATATTTATCTAAAGGAAGCTAGAGCAAGTTTTCTAATGGCTCGAGGTAGTGAATGTCAACTTCTGTACAAGAGGATGGGATAGATGAATTTTGATAAAATGGTGAAGATCAGCTCTACACAAGAAGTAACAGATATGTCAAATATTATCAAGCCTACAAATACATTATGCAAGGAATGTCAGATGGAAAAGTAGACAAAGACAAGATTCAAGAGAAAATAGTATTCTACTACAAAAACCCTTCAAGCTGATACAAATTGATCTATGGGGATCAACGAGGACAAGAGGACTAAATGGTGAAATGTATTTATGGTACTTGTTGATGATTACTCTATAATAACATTGGTTACTTTTATAAGAAGAAAATAAAAGCCCTATATAAGATTAAAGCTTTCAAGTCTATGGTTGAGAATGAGATAGATGCAAAGATCAAATGCTTAAGGTATAATAGAGGAAGCAAATTTACATCAAATGAGTTTAATAAGTTTTATGAAAATTATGATATTAGGAGATATTTGCCTGCTCCTAGGATCCCTTAGTAGAATGGGATAGTCTGCCTACTCCTAGGACCCCTCAGTAGAATGGGGTAGTAGAAAGGAAAAATATAATTGTTAGAGAGATTGCTAGGATAAGGTTAAAGGATGCCAATTTACTTGATGTGTATTAGAAACAAGTTGTCGATACTATTATCTATATTCTTAACAGAGCGCGGGTAACGATAAAAAATTCTACGACCCCTTATAAGCTATGGCATGAAAGAACTACTACTATTAAGTATTTAAGAATTCTTGGAAGCAAATGTTAGACTAGAAGAAATGATGAAGATCTTGGAAAGTTTTATTCAATAACTGATGAAGGAAACTTCCTTGGTTACTCAACAAGAAGCAAGAGCTACAAATGTTACAAGAGAATCAGGAATATAGTTGAAAGCACAAATGTTAGAGTCGATGAAAACTAAAATCAAACCATAGAAGAACTTGAGGATTGCAGATCAAAAGGTGCTCCCTACATTGTAGAAGAACAAATTAGAGCAAGCTAATATTTGTTTTTTTATCAAAGATGGATTCTAAAAAAATTTTCTGATGCTATTAAGGATGGAGGATGGTTGAAAGCAATGAAAGAAGAGCTTGACTAGATTGAGTAATATCATACATGAGAACTAGTCCCTAGACAAGCAAATAAAAATGTTATAGGAACAAAGTGGGTGTTCCCGAATAAACTGAATGAAGAAGGAGAATTAGGAACAAAGCCAGATTGTTTTGTAAAGGATATTCTCAAGTAGAAGGAAATAAATTTGAGGAGACTTTTTCTCTGCTGGCTAGAATGGAAATAACTAGCATTTTTCTTGCATTTGCAACTCGCAAGAACTTTAAGGTGTACCAAATGGATGTCAAATTAGCATTCTCGAAAGAAGATTTAAAATAAGTGTACATAGACCATCCTGGTGGTTTTTAGTTGGCAGAAGATCTGAACATGGTCTACAGACTAAAAGATACATTCTATGGACTCAAGAAAGCCTCTAGGAGTTGGTATGCAAGGTTGATTGTGTTAGGTCGCGGAGATAACTGAGAGGGGCGGGGTGAATCAGTTGTCAAATAAATTCAAACCAAAAACAACTTAACCAACTTAAGGCTTAATACCGGTAAACCAGTTAAGTATGCCGGTAGACAGTTTTAACAGTTAATTGCTATACTGGTAAAGATTAATGCATGAAACATAAACACAAAGTCATCCACAACACATAACACCAATATTTGTACGTGGAAACCCTATAAGGGGAAAAACCACGATGGGAAACCTTACCCACAATCAGATGATACTACTACAGATAGTAAGTGTACATAAATGGGGTCTGCACATGCAGAAAGGCCAACAGCCTAGAGCTCACTGCTCAATCACAACATGGGAGTCACACTGACTACAGTTGGATGGTTAAATACAATAAGAATGTACTGCACAAAATAGCATCTTCATATGCTGGATTCGGTACCGATGTAATGCTGATATGCTTTCACAAAAAGCTAGCTTCAACTTCAAATGATGTCTACGTGTATTGCACTGCTTAATCTCGCATATACCTTCACACAATTCTTTTTCGCATCCCGCACTTGATCTTACAAATAAGATCTTACATTTATACCATAACCTAAGACCAATTTTAGTAGGTCGGCTCTACAAGATATTACAATAAAAACATTTTACAAACAATATAATATCCGATGCAATAACTGATTGAACATGTCGGCTTAATGCATTTACAACAATAATTAATCATCTCCATAGCGTGCCATGCTAATCTGGAAAAGATAAACCTCACGGTGTAACCCTAGACCTATTTGCCAGTAAAAGCAAATATGTAAATATGAATATAGCAATGATTTAATTCATTAAGATAAGATGTCCACACATGTCTTCGATATTACCAACTGTCTTCCATATCATTCCAAGTGCCAGTGATCATTATATCCTGTCGGTGAACCATATACCAGTAACTGTGCAATAGTTACTTGCTTGTCGGTGAATGTTGCTGGATCTCCGAAGTGCTAGTGTTTTAGTAGGTGTTGACATCAATGACAAAACCATACCAAAATACCAACAATCTCCCCTTTTGGCATTGATGGCAACACAAGATGGAAAAACCATCAATGTGCCAAAACAGAAATGCCAAATACCAAAAACCAACAATCTCCAAAAAGATCATAACCAGAAATCAAAATACATACAGAGAGTAATAGTCTCTCCCAAACAACAATCTCTCCCCCTGGGAGCAACATGTGTTATCCAAAGTTTTTCAATACCAATCTCTCCTCAAAAGATAATGTGTTTTTCCATAGATATCTCTCCCCCTTTGACATCAAATGCCAAAGTTACAACAAAACTAAGTTCATATACAAAATACCAATCAATTCAATATACCAACTACTTCCCATGAGAAGTAGCTTCCTCATCAAAGACCGGAATAAAAGATTTGTCTGTTAATTTTGCTAGTTGATGACAATCATCAACTTCCTAAGTCTCTACCAGTGGTGGTACGACTCCAAGCTGATCTCTGATATATTCAAAAGTCTCCTTAGGCAAAAGTTTTGTAAGAATATCTGCAAGCTGTTCTTTAGTATTCACATAAACCAGTTTTATCTCCTTTTCTTCAACTTTTTCCCTTAGAAAATTCAGTTTGATAGAAACATGTCTTGTTTTAGAATGCAGTACTGGATTCTTAGATATATCAATTGTTGCAGTGTTATCATAATATATAGTAATAGGTTCCTTGCATTTTACCTTTATGTCTTTCAACATTTGCTTAAGCCATAGTACCTGTGTACAGTTAGTTGTTGCTGCAACATATTCTGATTCTGCTGTTGATAAAGATGTACAACTCTGTTTCTTACTCAACCAAGAAACTAGTCTGTTTCCAAGAAAGAATGCTCCGCCGGTGGTGCTTTTCCTATCATCCACATCTCCTGCCCAATTTGCATCTGTGTATGCACATAATTCAAAGTTTTCATCTCTAGGATACCATAATCCAATATTTATAGTGCCTTGTAAGTACCGAAAAATACTTTTTACTGCTGATTCATGATTTTCTCTAGGATTACTTTGAAATCTTGAAACAATACATACTGCATTCATAATATCAAGTCTGGTTTGTGTCAAGTACAGTAAACCTCCTATCATAGATTTGTATCTAGTTGGATTAACAGGTGTAGATTCATCCCTTTGAGATAATTTGTCATTTCTAGTCATAGGTGTGCTTACCGGTTTAGAGTTCTCCATCCCAAATTTCTTTAGTAACTCTTTCAAGTATTTGGATTGACTCAAGAATATACCTTTGTCAATCTGTGAAATCTGCAATCCTACAAAGAATTTTATTTCTCCAATCATAGACATTTCAAATTCTTGCTGCATTTTAATAGAAAATTCTTTACATAATCCATGTTCTCCTCCAAAGATTATATCATCAACAAATACTTCTATAATCAAGATGTCATCATTAGTTACTTTGTAATATAAATTGATGTCTGCATTTCCTTTAGTAAAACCAATCTTCAAAAGATACTTATCCAATCTTGCATACCAAGCTCTTGGAGCTTGTTTTAATCCATACATAGCTTTTCTTAACCTACAAACCATATCATTGTCATATGTCAAAGAAAATCCATCAGGTTGTTCAATATAGACTTCCTCTTCAAAATCTCCATTCAAAAATGCACATTTAATAGACATTTGATACACTTTGTAGTTCGTGTGCTGCAAAAGACAAGAATAATCTGACTACCTCAATCCTAGCTACTGGTGCAAAGGTTTCATTGTAATCAACTCCTCCTTTCTAAGAATATCCCTTATATACTAGTCTTGCTTTATTTCTGACAACCATACCATCTTCATTAAGCTTGTTTCTGAATATCCATTTGGTTCCAATTACATTTTTATCTTTAGGCCGGGGAACTAATGTCCAAGTGTTATTTTTCTCAATTTGTTCTAATTCTTCTTCCATAGCTTTAATCCAAAATTTATCTTCACATGCCTCATTAATAGATGATGGTTCAATTTGAGAAATATGACATACCTCTTCATTTGCCAATCTTCTTCTTGTCATAACTCCTTTAAATTTGTTTCTAATTATCTGATCTTCAAAATGATTCAATCTTACATACCGGGGTGTCTTTGTTTGTTGTTGTTCTTCAATTATTGTGGAATCCTCAGATGGTACCGAGGTAACTAGATCTTCATTCCGTACCGGTGGATTTAGTGTAGGTTCATTTGTCAAAATTTTTGTTGCCGGTTCAGAGTCTATATACCTTGTAGTTCCTCTGAATTGTTCATTAATTTTTACATTTGTACTCTCAACAATTTTCTGCAATCTCTTGTTAAAACATCTATATGCCTTGCTCTTAGATGAATAACCAAGAAATATTCCTTCATCACTTCTAGGATCAAATTTGCCAATATACTCATCTCTTCTGATATAACATTTACTTCCAAAAATTTTGAAATACTTAAGAGTAGGAGTATTACCAAACCATAGTTCATGACGGGTCTTACCGGTTTCAGCTTTGATGTTAACTTTGTTGAATGTAAAGACCGTTGTGCTGACTGCTTCTCTCCAATACACATGTGGTAAATTTGCTTCTGATAACATACTTCTTGCTGCATCCAAGATAGTTCTGTTTTTCCTTTCAACAACTACATTCTGCTGTGGTGTCTTAGGTGCTGATAGCTGTCTTCTGATTCCATTCACTTCACAGAATGTATTAAAATCCTTAGATGTGAATTCTCCTCCTTGATCTGATCTTAAACATTTGATTTTCTTACCTGTTTCATTTTCAACCATTGCTTTGAACAGTTTGAACTTTCCAAGTGCTTCTGATTTTTCTCTGAGAAAAGTAACCCAACACATTCTAGAATAGTCATCAATGATTAGCATGAAATATCTATCACCTTGTAAGTTTTTAGTTCTAGCTGGACCACATAAATCGGTGTGAATTAAATCAAGAGCATTATCGGATTTTTTTGGTATACTTTTGAAACTAGCTCTAACTTGTTTTCCAAATTGACATTCCTTACACATTGTATTCTGAGGTTTGACAATTTTAGATAAGTCTCTAACTGCCTTAGTAGTACTGATCTTTACCATGCAATCAAAGTTTACATGACAAAGTCTCTTATGCCATAACCAACTTTCATCTATATGTGCAATCAAGCATGTCTTTTCACTATTATTCAAATGAAAGATATTACCTCTAGTCTGATTACCGATTGCAATTTCTAAACCAGTTCTATTCATGATTTTGCGTTTTCCATTTTTAAATTGTAACTGAAATCCTTTCTTAACTAATTCACCAACACTTAAAAGATTATGCTTTAATCCTTCAACATAGTAAACATTGTCAGTGTTATGCTTACCATCAAGAGATATTGTATCCTTACCTTTGATTGAAGAAGCTCTGTCATCTCCAAATCTTATTAAACCTCCATTGTATTCTTGAATGTTCAAGAATTTACCTTTGTCTCCTGTCATATGATGTGAGCATCCTAAGTCAATGATCCATTCATCCTTTACTTCAACTTTAGCTACTAGGGCTTGTTCTACCAGTTGAGCAGTAGGCGCCGGTTGATCTTCTGTTATAGCAACAAAAACTCATCCATTGTCTGCTGGATCCTCATCAGAATCATCAGTCACACCTTCATCAGCAATGTAACAAGATTTGTCTTTGTTCTTCTTAAATCTGTATCTCTGATATTCAAGATTAGGCTTGTATGTTCTTCTAGCTTCTTCTCTTAGTCTAGCATGTCTATCAGGGCATCTCGAAGCCATATGACCAATCTTATTGCAGTTAAAACATTTAAAGGGTGCTTTACCTTCATACTCACTTCCAACTGGACCTTTAGACATTTTCCTTGCAAACAGTGCTTCAAGTTCTTCAAGTTCTTCATTTTCTTTCCTGCTTTCTTCAAGTTCTCTTGCATAAAAGGCTTTACAATCAGATTTGTCAAATGATGGAGCAGATGATATTGATGCTTTAAAGGCTAAATCTGTCTTTATAGTAGCAACATGACCAAATTCTTCAATTTCAAAAGCTGAAAGTTTCCCATTCAATGTATCCCTAGTAACTATTGTGTTAGGCATTGTTCTCAACTCATTTATAGCAATAACCTTCATTTTATATGCTGGTGGCAATCCTCTTAAAACTTTTGAAACAATTTCATCCTCACTTAAGGTTCCTCCACAACATTTAATACCCAGAACAATTTCATTTACTCTTTCCATAAAAGCAGAAATCCTTTCATCTTCTTCCATTTTCAGATGTTCACACCTGACTCGGAAGCTTTCGAGTTTTGCAATTTTGACTGTGGAATCTCCTTCATTCAGTGTTTCCAAATGATCCCAAATAGCTTTAGCAGTAGACCTATATGATAGTCCCATGATTTGTTGATCTGATAATGCGCTCAAAAGTGTTTCTCTTGCTTTGCAATCATTTTCTTCATCTTTTGTCAAGTTAGCTCGACTAGGCTGACCTAGTACAACAGCAGTATAACCATTCTTTGTAACTTCCTAGATGTCTTTTCCAATGCAATTCAGATGTGTCCCCATTCTGATCTTCCATATGCCATAGTTGGTTCCATCAAGTTTAGGACTGTACTTCCTGAAATAGTTAGTAGACATTGGATCTCCTCAAGCTGTTAAACTTCTGCAAAAGAGGACTAGGCTCTGATACCAATTGTTAGGTCCCGAAGACAACTGAGAGGGGGGGTGAATCAATTGTCAAATAAATTCAAACCAAAAACAACTTAACCAACTTAATGCTTAATACCGGTAAACCAGTTAAGTATGTCGGTAGACAGTTTTAACAGTTAATTGCTATACCGGTAAAGATTAATGCATGAAACATAAACACAAAGTTATCCACAACACATAACACCAATATTTGTACGTGGAAACCCTGTAAGGAGAAAAACCACGGTGGGAAACCTTACCCACAATCAGATGATACTACTGCAGATAGTAAGTGTACATAAATGGGGTCTACACATGCAGAAAGGCCAACAGCCTAAAGCTCACTGCTCAATCACAAAATGGGAGTCACACTGACTACAGTTGGATGGTTAAATCCAATAAGAATGTACTGCACAAAATAGCATCTTCATATGCTGGATTCGGTACCGGTGTAATGCTGATATGCTTTCACAAAAACCTAGCTTCACCTTCAAATGATGTCTGCGTGTATTGCACTGCTTAATCTCGCATATACCTTCACACAATTCTTTTACGCATTCCACACTTGATCTTACAAATAAGATCTTACATTTATACCATAACCTAAGACCAATTTTAGTAGGTCGGCTCTACAAGATATTACAATAAAAACATTTTACAAACAATATAATATCCGATGCAATAACCAATTGAACATGTCGGCTTAATGCATTTACAATAATAATTAATCATCTCCATAGCATGCCATGCTGATCTAGAAAAGATAAACCTGTCGGTGTAACCCTAGACCTATTTGCCGGTAAAAGCAAATATGTAAATATGAATATACCAATGATTTAATTCATTAAGATAAGATGTCCACACGATGTCTTCGATATTACCAAGTGCCTTCCATATCATTCCAAGTGTCGGTGATCATTATATCTTGCCGGTGAACCATATACCAGTAACTATGCAATAGTTAGTTGTTTGCCGGTGAATGATGTTGGATCTCCAAAGTGCTAGTGTTTTAGTAGATGTTGACATCAATGACAAAACCATACCAAAATACCAAGAGATCAAGTATTTACTTCAGCAAGGTTTCAAGAAAGGTACCACAGATAACAATCTTTATTTAAGGTTGAGAAAGACAAGTTTTTGGTAGTTGTTAAGCATGTTGATGATATTATGTTTGGTGGAGATGATGGTGTATTTAAAAAATTTACAGCAAAAATGTAGAACGAATTTGAAATGTCAATGGTTGGTGATTTGTCTTTCTTTCTTCGACTTCAAGTTTCTTATCTAGATGATGGTATCTTTGTTTCTCAATTTAAGTATATTAGCAAAATATTCAATAAATTTGGTATGAAAAATTCTAAACGAACGAGTACCCCCATGGCTACTGCTTATCATTTGAATAAAGATGATGAGCCTCTAGGAGTGGATCAGACTCTCTATAGATCTATGATTGGAGGATTACTATATTTGACTACTTCTAGACCTGATATCATGCATGCAATATGTTTAGTTTCCAGATATCAAGCTAATTTTGAGAAAACTTATGAAAAAGGCTATTAAAAGAATATTCAAATACTTGAAATGAATTTCGGATTATGGTTTATGGTGTAGGAAGAAAAACGAATTCTCTTTGAAGGTGTATACTAATGTTGATTGGGTTGGTTGTGTGTGTTGAACACACAAATACACTGAGAAGAGGGTGTTGAATTAGTGTATACTTTAATACTTCTAAAATCACTTTTCAACACTCACAAGTAATTAACCATATAATGCAATGTGAAGATCAATAACAAAACACACAACACCAGGATATACGTGGAAAATCCAATATAGGAAAAAACACAGTGATAAAATGCTGCTTGGAGCTACTGTCCAAATCTAGCCTCACAAATGTGTCAACTTATTACAATTGATTTGAAGGCACCAACCTTCAGGAGACACCGAACCCCAAACTCTCTGGACACCAATCCAAAGGAGCACCAACCCCTTTACAACATACAACACAACAATCTTGATGTAACAAACTTAATGCCAAGAAAATGAATCAAAATGAACCTCTATAGTTTTGATTTGTCTATTCAAAAATTTGGTTCACACACTTTTAGTTCCGCAAATCTCCTTCTCTACTACTCAAATTGATACAACAATATTTGCTCTTACTCTATTCTTCTTCTCTACAATTCCTAAGTCTCTCTTCTCAACAAAAAATCATCAACATCTAGATCAATTCACATTCTATTTGTATGCTTTGTATTCAAATCTATTAAGTCAACCAATGCCCAATTTGACGATACCTCATCAAAGATCATACAACAATTTGTTTGCACCATAATCATGCCGCATGATTTGTACATCTTTCTATGCTTGCAATAGGGATCATTCATTAAGTTGGTTTGCAATCTGTTCTTATCATCACAACATAGAAAATCCATCTCATTTTGAAACACATCATAGTTTGTCCAACTGTATTCAGTAGATAGTTGTCAAAGTCGATTTGTGCAAGTTCCCAGAATGCCTTGTTATCGCACCAAAACAAGTTCCTTTAGATTTTTAAATTTGGATTGTTGATCATCTTGGTTTGACCAAAAATTTGGTCATTGTTGCCACCGTGGCGGTTCCACATGCCATATCTTTTTACAACTTCCAGACTCTCCCTAGGTCTTCATTTGTATATCACACCGAAAAGACTCGAAAAATCTCTTGTCGACACACTCCTTCATATTTCTTTTAGCCTTCTAACTAAGCTCTCAAATTGTATTGGAGAGACATGGAAAGATCTCTCTTCAATAGGTCATGTCTCATCGACGTGTGTTCAACCTTAGTCAGCACTTTGAATCCATATACTTTCACAACAGATTGAAGACATATCACAACATCAATGTGACTTAAGACAAGTCTCATCAAAATGGCATTGTCTTACCGATATCGACATCATGGATCCCACACAACTTGTCAATTACCATATCGGTGTGACAATATCACATTGAAGAGAGGAGTTTATATCTCTTATCGATACCACATCTCTCGTCGATGGCCCTTGTCAAAGCCATGATCGAAGAGACATGACAATGTCACCTCGATGCCCACTTCCACAGTCGCATCGAAAAAACATTGACATCAAAGTGACCTGATCAACTCACTCCTCAAAAGCATAGTGTCTTCTTGATGCCACTTGCCCAAGGAACACTCCAAATCAAGTGGCAAAACATGTGATCCCTATCTCACTTTACCAACTGTGTGTCGAGATCTATAAATAGTCGATAGCCTTGCTACACGATCCATGTGGGATATAATTAAAACATAACTTTGTCCATTCAACACACAACTTGCTTGAATATATATTGCATTGTCGACACTTCCCAAGAGTAAACCTTTTCACATCAATGACAAGATTATTAGACTGAAATCAACAGTGTGGATGATAGAAGAAGTATCAATGGAAGTGCATTTTCCTTGGGAGACAAACTGGTTTCCTATTTCAGTAAGAAACAAGATTAAGTATCTCTCAATAGCATAGGTTGAGTGTAATGTTGTAGCAATCTACTGCACTTAGGTGATGAGGATGAAGAAAATACTAAAAGTTATTAAGGTGATATGGATGAAGAAAATACTAAAAGTTATTAAGGTGATGCCTTATGAGCCCATTCCTATTATGTGTGATAAATACAAGTGCTTTAAACATTTCAAAGAATCTGGTCATGCATTCAAGAACTAAAGACAATTCTATCTGGTATCATTTCGTTAGAGAGAAAGTTGTAGAGAAGGAAGTCAAAGTGGAGTATTTACCCACTAAGGATCAGATTGTAGATATCTTGGCTAAGGCACTTTTAAAGGATACTTTTGAGTGTCTTAGATAGAAGTTATGAGTTACTGCCTCGCCTTTTCTAACTAGTGTATCTATCTAGGTGGAAAAATTCAAGGCATATCCTTTGTCTCTTTGATTGATGTAGTTGTTGCTCTTAGGGGGAGCAGGTAGTAGGTTAGTTACTATCCAATGGGAAGAATTTAGAAATATGTAAAGAGAAAAAATGCTAAATTAGAAAGAGGGGGATAGTTCAAAAGAATGTAACTGCCGAAACAAGTGAAGACATGCACCCTTTGTCCTTGATGTCAAAGGGGGATAGATCTAGGATGAGCAATATAGGAAGAGATACTCTTGAATATTGATTGTTTTTTTCAAAAGGGGAGAGATGTTGGATAGTACTATATTGGAGAGATACTATTTAAAGGGGAGAGAATGCAGATATGGGAGGAGAAAGCATTGCATTATGTAACCATTTCTAAGTGTTTCCATCAATGACAAAGGAAAACATTATTGGCAATATTTGTTGTCGTTGATGTCAACTTGATGTCTGATAATATGTGTTGTCTTTGATTGTTGGCAATTGTTGTATTGTCATTGATAACATATCTAGTATGATAGAGAAATTGATGGAAGTTGTCGGTTACAATTATTTTGTGTTGTGGACATCCACCTTCATTGTGTCTAATGTCTAGACTCAGTTTGGTAACTAATGTCTATGCTATAATGTATTGAAACATGATGATAATATCTTTAAGATGAGGATTACATGCATTGAGATGCATTAAGATAAGGAAAGGCAGCATGGCAATAGATGGAAATGTTTGTGTTGACCTTGTGTATGCTACAGAATGGTTGTTATATCTCTTGGTTGTTCCTGAGTGAAAAGATGATGTTCCCGAGATATTTTGGTCCTTGTAAGTTTGATGGAGTAAGTTGTTCTCGGAAAGTATGCTAAAGAAAGTTTGGAAGAATGCTCTGTATTCCTTAGCATTTGATGATATGGTCTTGCGTATTTGGACATGATGTCGATGCTCTATGGATACTGCACTCCCATCTTTTTAGATCCCTGATGTTGCAGCTAATATGGTTAGTGATTGTAGTGTGCTAAGAGTTTGGCTACCAGTCAACATTGGTCGATAAAATCATATGCATTTCTTCACATTGATGTTTCAAGTGTTGCATCTTGGAGGATATGTTTATAATTTTTTCTCTATGTCTCAGTTCAAGTTCAAGGTGCATTTGATGTCTGCAAGAGTTGGTAATCGAGTTTATTCATGATTGTTTCATTTGGCCCTCTAGAATGAAGTGTCTTGTATTAGTTGTGTTGGGCCAGTATGTTTTTGATGTGAGTGGGAAATAAATATTCGGAAATGTTCTTTAATGTTCAAGGAATGCCTATGCATTCTTTTTCTTGATGCTAGAAGATCTGTTTGTCGCTACATTGGGTTGGTCTTTGTGTTTCAAGGTTTTCGCCAACAAAATTTGTTCTCTTTCTTGCAGTGTATGCTTGGGTGCCTTTGCTTGCATTGAAGGTTGTGTTACTCTGTATTTGGGTCTTACATTGGAGCACGAATATCTGCATTAGGTTTATTGATATGGAAGATACATTCTTAGGGCCAACCAGTTATGTGCTACATGGTTTATCTATGCGTAACCTTGTTGTCGACTTTGGAGGATGTATATTAGCATGTGTTATGTTTGGAATCACCTAGAAATATTTGTTATGATATTTTGGGTCCTTTCTATCTCCTAGATTAGACCACTTTCATCATAATTATGTTTTGGTGGCAGACTTGTTAGGACTTATGCTTGTCCCCTATTTTCGCTAACCTAATTGATATTTATGATGAAGAGGATGGTATATATAGAAGATCAATTTTGTATGAATGAAGCCATATATGTGTGAATCAATTTGTGCGCTACGCTTACATAAATACGTCACTTGTAGAGTTAGTAATATGAAGTTGAGACAAAAGAAGTGTGTGTTGATTGATTTGAAGTTGGTCGCTTGAGACAAAGATTCAAGGGCAGTTTCATACTTGGAGATTGTTTGAAGTAGTATGTTGAAGGCTTATTCATCTTGATTCATACATTCATGTACCTTGGATGGAGATAGTGAATCTCCCAAGCAAGTTACATGTGGCTTGCCTCATTCAGTGACTCTTAGCCTGCAAGTTACTTGTATCTTGTCCTGGGGTAGTGTACCTCAGCCTACAAGTCCTTTAGAGAGTAGTGAGATTCCTTAGCAATGAGCCTACAACAATATTGTAATCTTATTCATATATTATGAGTTGGCTCTCACCATATTTTTTCCCTTTTTGGAAATTCCATATAAATTTTGTGTTCTCTTCTACATAGTGTTTATTGTTTTGTCTTGCATTGTTTAATAAGGTTAAGGTTGAATTAACATTCATTTGTGAAATAAAGTTGAAGTTATTAATCAAGATTGATTCACCCCCTCCCTCTCAATCTTGTAGTATGTTTAGCACTTTTGAGTATCTTTCAGAGGGCAGATTTGAAATATCATTTGATTAGTACTTCACAAGAAGAAGAAAGAGAAGAGAATAATTGCGTAAGGCTAAAGAAATCAAGAAGCAAGAAGTTCAGTTAAAGGTGGAATCTCAAGGTATCATGAAGAAGGTGGGCATTGAAGAGAAAGAGCCGACACAAAAGATCATACAACTAGAGGATAACGGTATTTCAATTAATGCGATTTCATAGAAAGGATGTGATTATTTGGATGAAGTTAATACAAAATTAGTATTTCTGTTGATTATGAAGATAGTTCAAAATATTTTGATATTGTCAAAGAGATGCTCTTTGAAATTAGTGAAGAGGAAACTCTCTTTATACAAGAAGAGAATGCGTTTAACATGCAAGATGATGGAGGGTCACTTATTCAAAATCAAGAGTTTGGTATAAAGAAAACGGTTTTGACACATGGTGATCCTTTGATGGAGTTACAGATTAACATTGTCCATTAATTTTCTTTTAAGAGCAACATTTTGGTTAGCCCTAACTCATGGGTTTTGGATCACAAAAATGGAGTTACTGAGAAATCTCTTTTGCCAAATGAAAACAAGCTCCCTACAAGCAACCAAAGGTATGATAATATTTTAGATCTGTCACTTTCCTTTTGACATTTTGGAGATCATGGAAGAGGGGTAGATCATTCTTCAACATTTTATAGTATATGAGATCTAGTTGAATCTATCCAAATGTGATACAAATAATTTTTCTATGGTTTTGACTTATTCATGCATGATAATAAGGGGCCTCAGTTCTTTTTTTGAGCAATCACAGAAATTTAAACATTCAAATCCCTTTGAAAGCTGAAATACTTGATGGTTTCATATCATAGTCACGACAAGATTTTCTATTCCACGGACCTGAATAAGTAGGAAGCTAGTTATAACCCTGAGAAAAAGTAAGGTATTTTTTGAGTTCTATGCTACGAAGACTAACATGATTAGTGAAGTTCAATATATGCAGCTTTTGGAGAAAAATCTCATTATTGAAGATAAAAGGAAAGAAAATTAGAGTATTCTCTCAAAAGCATTTAGTCTTGATAGTAAGAAGTTTGGAAAGGGTTATTTTTAATGCTTTAACATTTACACATCCCATGGTTTCAAGTTGGTTTTATCTTCTTGATGAACCTGCATTTAAACAAGCGATAGTGTTAGAGGCAGAATCAAAATCTTTAAGAGTAGAAGATATAAAGGAACATCTGAATGACTCCAAGGACAATACTATTCAATACACAAACCATGCCATCAGCACTCTTGACATATAAGAGAATGCAACACTGAGATTTTTGAAAGGCCAATGGAGGTAATCAATTCATATTTTGTATTTCACACACTGTGATTTTTCACAACCATTTGCAGGAGAATCTAAGGGGGTAGAAAGTTGTTTCAAGATGAAGAATATGCAAGTTGTGATATTCACCGACGAGCATCATAGATTTATTTTTATCATTCCACTGCTTCACAATCAACAAAGAAGAGCATTGAGATATATGCTTCTACGATGATTTTTGGAAAGGATATTTTAGCATGCCATGGATTGTGCACATATTGATCAGTCGCATATTTGCAAGAAGCCCATGAAGTATAAGTAAGTATAAATTCTTTACTTATAGGGTGACTTTCCAATTCATAGTGAATCAGCTGAGAAATTTTGAATTTATTTATGTTGATGATATCTTGATGTAGAACTAGTTTTGGAAATATTCTTAGGAGTATTTAGATATATCTATGGGTTTATTTCAGCAAAACAAGCTCTTTCATCAGGCACCTCCTCGGGAGATTGATATCGCACTCATGGGTCAGGACATCGACACTCAAAAATGTGAAGTTACAGGAAATAGATATGATGGGAATGTTTTCTTTCTTGAGCAAGTAATTTATACAAGGTTACTCCAAACCATCATGTCCACCTCCTCGGGAGATTGATATCGCACTCATGAGTCAGGACATCGACACTCAAAAATGTGATGTTACAGGAAATAGATATAATGGGAATGTTTTCTTTCTTGACCAAGTAATTTATACAAGGTTACTCCAAACTAGCATGTCCACTATGACATGATAGCACTACATAATCCATGTATAAATAATTTCGAAGGGTTTCTAATTTTGAATGGTTGATGTAGCATTCAAATGCTTATAGCGGAATAAATAATCATTGTATGGTTAATTCCAATTTTTGTATGACCTATATTTCTGGTTTACTACTACTATATTCCATTTATATTGATGATCATAAAATTCCTTGATACTGGATGGCTTTTTGCATTCTTGTATATACATCGAAGTTGATATGAACGCATTCATTAGTGCTGCAACTTATTTTCCAATAAAAATTTCAAAGATGGGAAAGAATGATTTTTAGATTGTGGTTACTCATGCAGATTTTCCAGCCCTTACATAGTTTCCCATACATATATAAGGGACACAACATGGTTTTCTTCTCAATTAGCAGCAAAGCAATACTAGCAATATGGTGTGATATGAAAGTTTTGTATGACTTTTGAAGAATTATGGATTGTATGTTGTCTACTGAATTCTTCTTGTTATAGATCATTCCATCTCTCAAGTTGGGGTAATGTATGAGTTCGTTATTGAACAAGTTGGTATTCTGTGTTTCTTATTGATAATAATTGGCTATCAAATTATCAAAAAACCTATATATTTAATGTTATGTTATATTTATTGTCTCTTAGAAACATATATCTTATACGTCAAAATAGATATATTTTATAATCATTTTTTATATTTATTTCTACTCAAATAACAATTAATATTATTCACTCAAATTATCTTTTGCTACAAAATTTACCTTTTAAATTCCTAATACCTAATAGTTCCATAAAATATTTAAAGTGATATAATAAAATTAAATCTTAAAAAGACAAATTTTTAAAACTAGATTACAAAATGAATTGAAATAAGAAAATGGTCATATTATTACTTAACTATTTTTAATTATTATCATTAAATTCAATAAATATGATAAGTAAAAAATAATTATACCTCTAAATGTTCTGATGATAGTTTGTTGCGTCCCAAAGAAGCACCATGCTTTTGATACTTCCCAGTTATTCTGCTCATACTTTATCAAAGAATCACTCCAATCACTTAAACTTGTATCAAGTAAAAAAATGTAACAAATTAATATGTTTTACATAATTCTAAATTTATCAATTTATAATTTAATTTAAACTTAATAAAAAAATATTATTTATAAAAATCTAACAGAAATAAAATAATTTTTGTTGTGATTATATTTTTCTTGTTTAAAAAAACAAAAGATGAAAGAGGTCAACAAATAGGTAAGAATATTGGATCATGAAGGCCAATGCTATAGATATAGTCAAAGTCCCTTATCTTATAAAATATATGTTTCCTTCACATCACATAAGCTTGATATTAATGTTCGGTCAACACTAATATGACAATATTGTTAAAGATATTATTTAACCTTTTGGAAAACCTCATATTGTTCAATGAATGCGAATAAAATCTCTAAACCTCTAACAAAACTATATCCTAGTAATCTCACGATTATGAGTAAAAGGCACGAAACTCAAGATGGCCCATTCTAGGGACTAAAATGGAAAAACAGTGTAGACCGAGGGTCGATATAATTTAAAATTATATTATATATTAATTTTGAGATTCCTCTTGAAAATAATAAAATTATTATATATAAAATGAGAAGATTTCTTGCAAATATATATTGCTTGAAATATAGACGGAATTTACACTAATTCGTAATATAAAAATATTAACATTTAAATTGAAATAGTTAGACTCTAAAATATGCTTTAAGAACTCAAACAACTTATGGCTAATGGATTTTTTATTAAGCAGTAATAAATCAATTAATAAAATATAGTCATATGTATTTTTTTATTTGCAGAATATAAAATATAAAGAAACTTCATAAAATCAATTTGAATAAGGACATTGATATATTGATATTTAGTATTTGAATTATAATATAAAAGTTATAAGAATATTAATTGATGTTCATTTTCATTTAGCAACAAAATTGATGATAATCTAGGGGTTCGTCCCATAGTGTGATGGTTAAGTCATAGCATTGTTGTTATTGCCACCAACATTCAAATCTTGCTAAGCTATTGTGCATGTAGGCCTTGTGCCCTCCTTGATCTAATATGCTCACAAGTTTGAACCTTCATGTCAATGCTATTGGTGTCCATGCAAAGTACCTTGTGCTCCAAACCCTCATTGGGCTAGTGCGTTCATGACTTTTGAGACCTTGTTTGCCAACTTTTCTTTTGGATCTGAACTATTCATGTTCATGTTGTGCATTCATGTCGGGGATGAGGTCCCATTATTGTGGCTTCAATTGGACTTGAGCTAGACTAAAAATATCAAAACTCACCAATAAAAAGAAACTTATGATAGTCCAAAATTTTAATATTACCAATGCGTGCACAAATATGGGGGGCCAAAAAGTGGACACAAAGACTTTTTAGTTAATAGAAAGAAAAATGTATCTTATAACACACTCGTGGTTTGATAGCGATTCAGCCCAGCCTAGTCGCTATTAAACCATAATACAAGCACACTATTTCTCTATTAAAACTAAAAGAAAAAGGCCAAGCTTTTTTAGCCCAACCCCATTTATACTGATACCTAACATGTCTTATAATGCACTCACATTATTTCTCATTTATAATAGAGAAAAAAGATTTCAACCTCATCATTTGAACCTAACCCCATATTTGTCAAGCCCTAACATAAGAGAAAAAACATGAGTACATTTGTGAAATATTTGAGTGAACGCAAGCTAGCAAAATTCTACCATGACATACATGAGGTTACAAAGATAAGATTTTTAGATTTTTTAGTGGTTTCAAGTATAATGAAATATGTTTCTAATATTTTGATTCATCCCTTGTACACCCTCAAACACTGATTCTCCAAAATACGTGGAGGGAATTCTCATTTAAGAGAAAGTAGAGGTTATCCCCTTTTAAATTCCTCTATTTATTCTTGGACCTCCTTGTGACACACAACCAAAATTATTAAGTTAATTTAAAACCAACAAAATAAATTTCAAATATATTAATATATTGAAAAATCTTGATGCAACTACTCCACATAAAGATCCCTCATATCATTATTGGAATATACTATTTCTCATATAAATTCTATTAGTGGCTAAATAGACATATGGCTAAATCATAGGGAGAGCACATGATAATTCTACACCACAAAATTACCATATAAATAAGTAAAATGGAATAATTTAAAGTATGATTTGTGTGCATTATTTATTGATTTCAGAACCAATCCACACCTACACGAGTATTGCAAGAGATTATGTATTTAATGGTGGCAACAAAAAGGAATAATATTTTTTTAGAGATAGGCAAGTGGATGGATTTTTACTATCCCCATACAACAAAATAAGGTCCCATAATATGTTTTTGGAGGAAACCTTATTTTGATTTCTTACTTAATGAAATCCCAAATTATTTTGATATGCATCACTTTTAGGGTAGAGGAAAAGTAATTGTACAAAATAGAGAAGGGGCATCTCATGCCTAGGACCATGTACAAGAACCCTAGGTAAAAAAATATTCAATACCTGATGATCCCTTCCTCTATGAAGGAGAGTATCAAGGTGGATAGTGTATAGTCAATGAGTTCCCAATACAAACCTTTATATAGTATAATGGGCCATTTTTATCGAATGTTGAGGGTAAGACTTCTAGGTGTACACGCTCAAGTCACCTTTACCACAATTGTGGATTTGCCTAAGACTATGGGTTAGAGGATGATAAGGAAAAAGAAACTATAAAAGATAATTTAGAGTTCAAGAGTATGGTAGATAGGGCCACAAAGAGAACACATCTGTATTAGTCAATATCGTGTTGAAAAATAATTTTCTTCATAACAAATTCAATATCGATCAAGAGGTCATTTCAAATAAGGTTCTACAAACTTATTACTTTTTTCTTTTAAAATATAAGTTTAATTATATTAATCCATTATGAATGAAAATTAATGTAAAGGATTGCATATAATGAAATTCTAAAGTTAGAGTATTCATCCTATATTTATCAATCCTTTAGCTCCAAATTTTGCAACAATGTTGAATCCATATGTATGTAACTATAACAAAATAGTAAATATACTACAAATAAATTGATGGCATAAATTAATGGTAATCTTAAAATTAATATTAATGATGAACAAATGGACATTGCAACTACAACGTCAACACCCATTGGTGGTAATGGTTGTTGTCAACTTTAACTTAATTATTTTTTATCATTATGATTATAAATAATGTTAGATAGATTCTTGTTAAATAATATTATTTTATATTTAGTCAGTTGTGTCAAATCCAAGCCCTCATAATATTAATGGCACCCTAGAGATAGGTATAATACAATAATTTTATCTTCAATACCTTTGATAGAGGTATGAGCAAGTAATGTAGATGTCATTTTATATTTCTTGTTTTAACCCACATCAATTAGTGTATATTTAGTTGATATTAATCTTTAGCTTAATTTATTTCTTCATTATTATCACAGATTGTCACAACTACAATTTGTACACATTTCCATTAGAAGTATGAAGAGAATTAGAGGATGATTGACGTAAATTATTATCTTATGATAAGTGGCTATTCACTCATTGTATATTTCCTTTTTTATATATTAATGTGTATATGGTTTGATTATCTTAATAGGTGGACATTTTAATAAGATTAAAAAATAGGTCCCTCAACCAATTCAAAAGAAATAGACATCGGCCACCATTCCATCTTCTAAAAAATGAGTCATTGAATCTTCCATCCCAGTCCATTGGACTGACATATTATAGCATTTTTTTGTATTCGATATGACTTTGTTGTACATACATTTTATCCAACATTTAACATTATATGTATGAATTTATTTGTACAATCATTATATTCATGACATAATATATACACTATATTGCATTACCATGAAAAAATGTATAGAAAACTTTATATTATATATACATGTGCCATATGTACTGTTTCTATATGATTTTATCAGAATTTCATAAGATTGTTGTGTAAAATAAGTGCATAGGAATCATGTATTATCCAATCTGAGTGAATTCAAATAAATTAATATTTAATTCAAAATTGAACCTTCTTATATCCACCTCTTTTCATCAATTTTCTTTAACAATTAATTATTCAATCACCCTACTAATTTTCCATTTTTCTCTAACGCTAATTAAATAAACAAATTATTTAATTAATTACTCATCTCCCTTTAATTAAAGAGAGCTCAAAATCCTCATCTTCCACATCTATCCATATCTTTCCTATCTATCTATCCACTCTCTCTTTTCTTCTATCCATTCTTCCTGCCCCCTTGTTGTATCCATTTCCCCAACCAATCTAACATTCCTCCCTTCTTACTAACTTTTCATTACATTTTTATTACCTAAGCCCATCTTTCTAGCCTAGTCATCTTGTCGATAAATTGACCTCCTTTGAAAAACATTTGCCTAATCATCCTTATCTCGATCATCTGGGGCATATTAGGACACATTCCTTTGAATTCTTCTTCATTGAAACAACACCTAAAATCACATTGTCTCGAAAAGGGGGAAAATAGAGACATTAAAAATTGATCGTTCTTATGTCCACCCCTTTCATCAATTTTCTTCAAATATTAAATAATTTTTAATTATTTAATTGCCTAACCAATTTTTCACTTTCTTCTAACCCTAATTAAACTATTTTTATTATTTAATTGATTATTCATCTCCCTTTAACTAATTAATTAATGTACTCTTCACATTCTTCTATCCCTTTATAAATAGGTAATGTTGGTTATTTAATTATATAATTGTTCTTCTATAGTCAAATGAGTTATTTAATCCATTCCACCATTCACCCTTTTCCCTTTCCAACCAGCTAAATAGATAAAATGCCTATTTAATTTTATCCTTGCTAGTGAAATTAAATAGTTTTATTATTTAATTTCTCCCTTTTCCACTCACCTCCCCACTCTCTCACAATCTCTACCATTTGTCCTCTAATTCCTTCCAACAGATTCCCACTCTCTCCCTAACTTTGGAAAACTTTTTCCTACGCAATCTGGGTTGTACATTATGACTGGGATGCATTCAAAGTCATCCCTTGATATGTCTCCCTCCAAATTTATAAATCCATATCCCTCCCTCTATTTTCTCTTTAACCAAACTTCATGAGTTTTTCTTATATCATTTTAACATTGTGCTTGCAGGTTTTTGAGGGCAATCATAGGTCAATTTCGAAGAAGACTCATGAGCAATGGACAACCACTATGAGGAGGATGTTTGGTGTTGTGTTTTTCTTTTTTTGTGAATTGCTACCTAGAGGTAGCTACCTTCCATTACATCAAAAGAAAAATTACATTCAAACACAAAGAGAAAAGCAGGATTCTAATGGCTTCCATGACATCCTACAATCTCTCTATTTGATCAAATAGGAAAATGCTCCCATTTTCAGATATCATGCATTCATAAGTCTTTAGATTGTTCCTCATGATTCGATCCCTAAAAACTTTGATAGTGTCCACCTTGTCTACATCCTTGATCACCTCCTCAATATCAAAGGCATCTGCAACCAGCCTTCAAAAGTCGTGGGATTGAGGGCCTCCAAAGCATTGACTGCAGGATCTACCAGCTCAAGAACCACCATCTTCCGCATCACCCACTCCGTGACCTCATAGTTTGTTATGGTCCGCACCAGATTGTACGCAAAACATTCTAGTAGTTCACCATTATGGCAGTGCTCCCCTTCTAGCCTTTTTGCTTTGATAATGTCTCTTATCACTTGCTCTATGACATCTCCTTCCAGCACAAAAGCTTCCTTCAATTGCACCAAAATGGATTCCTGTCTACACTCACACTTACATTCTAAGATTTTGATGTATTGCTCTGTCAATTTCTCTACTCTCTCTAAATTTGGTCAAAATCCACGTATCCCTCTGTTGTGCATTGCACACGCTCCCTGTCGCCAAAAGGGTCCCCCTTTCCTTTTTGGTCTTTTTCGCCTTCGCCCTGTTGAGTTCCTTGCAGGGTGTCTCATGTCCTTTTGAGCGTGCCCATAGTCAGTCCATGAGATGATGATGTCATGAGCAGAAGCTTGTGAATCCGTGAGATCAATTGAGCCTTCAAGCATGAAAATTCCAAGATATCGTTCAAACTTGTAAAATCGCTTGAGATAGGCGTAGAATGATAGAAACTGGCACAATCCCCCAACTAAAAGATAAAGCGTCTGAAGGTCACATAAGGACCCAAAGTGCCGATTGGCGCCAGAGGATATAGAGTTTCTGAAAGGTTTACAAGATGGGTAAAATCCCGATTCTCGCCAATCAAGGGTAAATTGCAAGGGTTTTAAAAATTGGCAAAACCTCCAGAAATGTCGAGATGCAAACTTGATGCAAAATCGCAGTGTTTTGCAAAGAATTTCCATAATACCGTAGAAATTCGGAAGTTTGCAAGTCACTATAAAGTGCCGAAGTTTCCAAACTCCTCCCAAACGCCGAAATTCGCATTTGGAGGAAAAAGTGCGTGAAAATGAAAGTTTGCAAATACTGAAAAGTGTCGAGGTTTTCAAAACATCCCAAATAGCCGAAGTTTTAATTCAAGGGTAAAAAATAAAAAACTTGCAAAAGCTCTCAGGATGCCGAAGTTGGAAAAGTGCATTCAAATGCCGAAATTCGCATTGGGAGGGTAAAGTGCGAAAGGTTAAAAGACTTGCAAACTCCTCATAAATCCTGAAATTCGCCTTATGAGAGGTTAATAGAGGTTAATAGAAAGTTAAAAAGTTTACAAAATACCTCTAAATCCCGAAAAGTGCACTATAAGAGAAAAGTTTTGAAGTTGGAAACTTGAAAAGTGCACTAAAGTGCCGAAATTGACAAAATCCTTGAAAATGCCGAAAATCGCCTTATGAGAGATAAGTGAAAAGTTTGGAAAGTTTGAAAACTCCTCCCATTCGCTGAAATTCGCATTTGGAGGGTAAAGTGTGAAAAGGGTAAAACTTGCAATAGCTCTTAAAATGCCGAAGTTTCAAAAAACCTTCGAAAACCCCGAAAATTGCATTGTGGAGGATAAGTGAGGGAAATAAAAGTTCGAAAAGCAATCGAAAACCCCAAAATCGTGCGATAAGGGAAAATCGCGATTTCTGAAAAGCTTGCAAAGAGACCCCCAAATGCCGAAAATCGCATTATTGGGGATGGTTGCAAGAAAGTTTAAAAGTTTGAAAAACCCCTAAAAGGCTAAAGTTCGCCAAGGGCAAAATTGTGATTTTAAGCTCTACATGAACCCCCCCCCCCCCCCGTTCTCCAAAAATCGCCAGAAAAGAGCGCAAGTGTCGCAATACTTAGAAGTTTGCAAGGGTACGTAAAATGCCGAAATTTGTATAGGAGAAAATCGCGATTCCTAAACATTGCAATCATTCCAAACTCACTAAGTTTGAAGAATCCTGCGGAAGTCAAAATCGCAATCAAGGTAAAATCGCTATTAACCCAAGTCACCAAGGTAAGACAGGAGAAATTTCAAGATCGCCATTTTCACCGGAGTTAGCAAAACCCTCCCAATCTCGGAAATTCGCCAGATAAGGCGTAGATGTTAAGGATTAAAAATTTGCAGAAGCCCCATCCTTTGAAAATCGTCATTGGGTAAAACGCAAGATAGGGTTTTCAAAGTATTGCAACTCCCCCATTCATTTTTACCACGCAGGAGGAAAAATCATTAAGGTAAAAGAATTGCCACTTCTAAGTTTCTAAAAACTGCATTTTTTCCCTCTGAGCTTTAGGCGCGAAAATCACGAATGGGAGTTAACCGTTGAAATTCGAAATTGCAAATAGCTGGCTTTGAGGGTGCTCCTTTCCGACTTCCGCGATACCCAACTGACAAAATAGTTCTCCTGGAAGTCGCAAGGCAGTCACGTCCGGCGAACAGTTTACTCAGAGATAGGAAGCAGTCTGGATTCGCCTACCCTATGATTATAGGTAACGTTGATGTCCATCTAAAGAACCCAGCCCAGGCAGAGGAATCCTTTGCAGAACTAGCCTCCTACGGCCTACAAGAGCATTTTCCAAGGAAATGCTTTGATCACAACAATCTGGCAAAGACAGCCTATGGCAGGCGATACAGAGAAAAGGAATCAGTTGAAGATTATTGGAAGAACTGCTCTAATGACTATGAGGTCCGACGACGCAAGTATTCAAGGCTGAGTGTGCAGCAAATGCGACTCTATGAATACCGTCAGGTCCCAGATCAACTAACAAATTCAATAAATTGCCTACAAGTCCAGGAATTTGAGGCAGTAAGACACCTTTTGCCAGGCATCGATTGGTCGCAGGATCCAATCACTAATTTTGAGGCGATTATGCCAGCCCCGGGAAGATACACTGACCAGTGGTTGCACCAGCAAATTGAGCGACTGATTCATGAGGGAGTCCAATTCACTACCAAATGATTGGTAGCCTTGATTCTCAGTCCTCTGAAGATGAGGGAACATCCAGTGCATCAAAGGAAGAGGTTGAAAATCTTGAAAAAAGGAAGAAGGCTAAAGCCAGCAGAGGAACTCGGACATCTAAAAGAACAAGAAGGGAAAAGATCCCTATTAAGAGACCAGAGGTCACTTCATCATCAAAAGTCCCCAGTTCATCTGATGATGTAGTTGAACTAGATTATATACCTGCTCCACCTTCCCAGAGCAATATTGAGGCGTTCAGAGCTGATGATCCTCCTGAACAAGACAAGCTAGATACCGAGGTAAGAGCCATTGAACACGCCGAACCTAATAATCAAGGGGAGGAAGAAGAGATTCCATCCATTCAGGGGCTGGAGATGCATGAACCCACCCAGCAGAGCCACCATGAATTGCAGTTGCATAATACTACCAAGGATGACTCCACTGTTGAAGGAGAGCAAATGACAGATGAGACCCGCGAGCCTGAAAGGACAGAAGAGCAACCATCACATAAAAATACTAGACAGTTGTTCAGTGAAGTGGGAGAGAATTCAGCTACGAGCAAGGAACTTGACACTTCCTCCACTCCTCCATTAACCGAGCAGCAGCAAATATGCAATGAGCCGGCTGAAAACATTAAAGAACAAAGTGCCAATTTAACCATTGCATCAGCCCAGACTGTACCTCAAGATTGGTTAATTGCTTGAGCTCAGCATAAGGCAGCCACCAAGCCACCCATTGACTTGGAGGATATCTTCCCATGCATAGACCAAGCCAAGGCCAAGGGAAAGAAAAATCCTAAGGCGTATTCCAGGATAACCCATGATGAGCAAAGGAACCGTACCCTTCATATCGCCTCCCCGCTTGTCGATAAGCCAACATATCTAATTACTGGTTGATTATAGCATTACAGTCATCCCCATCGGACGAGCCACAAAGGAGCAGGAAAGGGAAGAATTCAAAGACTCCATGCAAAATGTGCTCAGACAACTCGAAGAGATAACAGCTGAAAAGGACATATATCGAGTTCGTGTTGAACAAACCGAGGGATACATTGATCAACTCCCGAGACCATTACATAATGCTTCCGAATCCCACATTCCCCCTACAACATTGGCACAAAGGACCACCACAGAATTTGAAGGAGTACGAGATACTGCCAAGGCCGTCAAAGAGTGGATGCGAGGCATCAAAGAAAGAGGAGAGCAAATCTTCAAGGATCTGCACGAAATGGCCCTCCATAGGGAAGCCATTATTATCAAAATGTGTAAGCCAAAGAAAGAATACTATAACACTCATTAGGCAATTGCCAGGGCATTGCCTCTTATTAGGGCTCTATTTTGGACTTGCTCTCAGATCCCTACTATTGATACTTTCCTAAATCCTTATAGTGTCAATACCTTCAAAGAGTGGTATTGGACCCTCAGCATGAAGGACGACATGAGGGATAATATCAATAAGATGCATGATAAGTGCGATGACACTATCAAATGTGAAGGATCTTGATGAAAGGATCCTCAAATCCATGGTCCCCGGTTGGAAAAATAGTATGGAGGATAGTGAAGTGCAACCACAATGGGAGGACAAGCTTAATCCCAGGGTCACTTACTCCGTAGAGGATCTAGATTTTGCTGCTGGGCTTCAAGAAGACATATCGTGTTTTTAAAATCATAAGTCATACTGCAGAGAGGAGCTGGAGAATTTGGATAGCCTCCTACAGGGTATCCATTACAAAATGTTCAATCCACCTATGTCACCAATGATCGAATTATTCAACTTATGCCTGAGATTTTAGGACTACGTTCGGGTAGAGCGTGCAGCCGATCGAGATATTTGGGGAGAGTACCTGCACGACGAGGTCGAGTTCAACACCGAGGAATCTAGAGCTGGAGAAGAGAAACTGCTTTCCTAAAGTGTTTTTTTCTTTTAAATTTGAAAAAGTCACTTTTTGGCCAAAGTTCATATTTGACTGCCAG
The DNA here is from genome assembly GCF_030272615.1 of Cryptomeria japonica. Classification (NCBI taxonomy): domain Eukaryota; kingdom Viridiplantae; phylum Streptophyta; class Pinopsida; order Cupressales; family Cupressaceae; genus Cryptomeria; species Cryptomeria japonica. Next base: position 51,103,637 of record NC_081407.1, on the reverse strand, counting down.
GTCAACTGTAAACTTTAAAACTTTGTGCATGGGCACTTTTTGAATTATTATGGGTAGCTTTTATTTAATTACCTTTTTAGGTAGTTATTGCTCCCCTTTTTGGGTAGTTGCTGATATTTGTCCTCCATTTATGGGTATGCGTACCTTTTTGTACGGATGAATCTAGGCCACTTGTTTAAGTTTAGATCTTGGCTATTCATCTATTTTTGGAAGCCTATTTAAAGGGGACTGGTTTTCCCTCATTTTGTAAGAAGTTCATGGATTGTTGCTAAAGCTCTGACGAAATTTACACAGGATTTAATGCAAACTTAAGACTGTTTCTATTTCATTGTGAGTGCATGGTCTCCTTCTTCAATATTTGAATTATTCTGTTATGTTTCTTTCTTTTCTCTATAGCATTTTCTAGATAAACATCTGATAGAATCCTCGTTGTTCATACCATTAGGGACTGACTGACTGTCATTCCTCCTGCATGGTTAATCTGAACCCTCTCACGTGCTTAGTTCAGTTATTGAACACTTAGTGAATTAATATAAAAAATTTCAATCTATGTTTAATAGCATGAAAACTCTATTTTCCTCGCACTAGATTCATACAAATATTGTACTTAAATAGCTGATAGTGTTTAGTCTGGTTATTTGGAGGTGTCTGTCTGCTTTTCTTGAATATGCTATCTTAGTTAAATAATTAGATTTCCTGTATCTCTTTTCCCTATCCCTCATTTTCCCCTTTTTTTACTAAGAAGAATATGCAATCCAACTGAAATAGTATCATCTAACTGAAACCAATTGATAACGAGACTGTTAGAATTTTAGGGAACTCATCCAGCAATTGTCCATTTCACCGTAAGTCCCCTTGTGTTTCCAACAAACACATCAAACCAAAGACTAATCCCACAGTCAAGACCTGACAATCAAAACCTTGAGGTTATGCCCTTTGATCAAACGCAAAAACAACATTAGGGATTTTTGTATCTCAAGAGAGGATAGGATACTCATAGAGTATATTCTATTCTACGTTGGCCGGATGGAGTTTGCAGTGATGCGACTTTAGACACGTCAACACCCTCTCGCTATTTAAGGATGAGGTTCTTCACTCTTTCCAAACATTCAAACTATCGTTTCTAAAATCCTCATTCAAAAAGGATAGGAATCTCTAAGTAAATCTTGCTCCAATCTTATTGGGCTTTCCCTTCCTGTAAGATCTTATGTCCCTATCATCATTCTTGAACCTCCTTCTCCTTTTGTACTCATCTTGGATTCACTAATAGTCTTACCCACGTCTCAAGGTTCTCCGATATGATAGAGTTTACAACTTGGTCTACTGCATATTTGGACTGGAAATCTTCTTTTGTGTTCGCTTCCCTAAAAACATGCCTTATATCGTACCTGCTCAAATCTTCCAAAATCTCTTTGATGCCTTCTATCTATATTTTCATCTTCTAGTTGGGTGTTGTACTTGAGGAGATTGCACACACTATGTTTAGTGAGTCACCTTCTATCTCTAGGTTCAGAAGTCCTTTCATCAAAGATATTTTTGAAAACTTCGACATTCCACCTTTTCAGTTTCTCTTTTAAGAGTTTCAATCTCTTACAAAATGTGAATATTCTCCTACCTTCTATTTGTCTTGATTCCTCCCACCATCCTACGATTATTTCTATCAAATTTGACCATCAAAACCATATCTTTTCGAATTTTAATTGACTTCTTATGGCCCACGTTTCTTCAACATTATTTAATCCTAGGGGGTAGTGGTCCGAAATTGGAATCGGTTTGATTAAAGCATTTGGAGAGATGGGCATTTCTAACCATTCTTCAGAAAAATAGAAACAATATCATCTCTCTGCTATGTTAAAAAACCGTAGTCTTCAATTCATCCATGTGCACTTGCCATTGCTTGCCACAACATCAAGAAAATGTTGTATTTTTATCAAATCATTGAAGTCCACCAGCACTTGGGCCATTCGCCCCAAACCTCTTATCTTATTGCCCAGGTGGAGTATAGCATTAAAATCTCCTAACAAAATGGCTTTGCTTTGCTAGTTTTGAAGATCCATCCTTAAAGTCGCCCAAAGTTCCTTTTTGTCATGATTTTTGTTTGGGCAATATATATTATAGAGAAAGAAAGTTAAATTAGACAAATGGCTTTTCACTTCACATTTAATCTTGTTTTGTTTGAGGACAAGATCGTAACACAAACTTCATTCGACTTCCACATTACACATAATCATAGAAACAAGACTCGAACTCGGCTCGGGCTCGACAAGACTGACCCGACTCAGGACTCGGCAAAACAATCGGCAAAAATATCGGCAAAACTCAACAGGACAAGGCAAAATACTAGTTTCTAGTGAGTCTCACCTAAAGAAAGTCCATGGAGAGTCCCGAATTCCTGAGACTCAGCTAGGGTCACTCAATTCGGGACTCGCCGGGACTCCTGGCGAGTCCTAGAACTATGCACATAATTTGCCTAAGGATCCCTCTGCTTCATGAACATAACTGCCCCATCCATAATAGTATTTTCAAAATGTCTCTGCATTTTCCTTTGTTAAATTTGTTTCCTACATTAGAATATTATCGATAAATTGGCTGTTAAGTTGGCGCTTGATCATACGCCTCTTGGTAGTGGCATAAATGCCCCTAACATTCTATGTGAGGACCTTCATCGCCCTCCAAGGGAGCGTTTGCCTCCCTGAATCTCAATAAGTAAGTTTTGATAAAGGATTGATCTGGTAGAAGACAGTACTCCGCTCTCTTTTTCCTATTCATCTTCCTTCCTACTCTTGGTTTGGAAGGCTCTAAGCCCTTGATTTGTGCTAGAGACTGACTAATCATTCTAGGTTATATTATATATAGCTCTCCCTCACTCTCTTCCCTGTCTTGTTCCAACACAAGTTTATCTTCCTTCGCATCCTTACAAATTACTCTGTCTTCTTTATCACACTCCCTTAGTGATGACTTTCCTTTCACCTTTACACTGATTAAATGATGATATTCTATTAACAGTGTTTCCCCATCATTTTTCTGCATATCTTTTAATTCAATATTTTCTTCCTCCGATTCTTCCTCCATTTTTTGTTCTTCCTTGTCTAAAATTTATCCAGAGCAATCCGACAATCTACTTCGAAATGATTTCTTCTATGACACCTAATACAAAAAAAAAAAATTCCTCAATCTCAATCGATTGATTCCACACCCCTACTCTTGACCTTAACTTGATTAAATTTGATAATTTATTAATTAAAATAATTTGAATTCTAACATAATGAATTGTATCATTCGCCCCCATATTGTAAGGAAGTTAAGTAGTGGTACAACTTCCTACACTAACCTTGAGAGGATGGTAATGCAAACTTTTACAAATCGTTATAACAGTTATATAAACTTAACTGAAATAAACATGATGTCATGCATACCACAACACATCAACACGGTGATTTAATTGGGGAAACCCTTTCGAGAGAAAAACCCCAGTCCAAAAGAAACTCAATATATTATTCAACAATCAATAATAGATTACAATATACTTGTAGAGCAAGCTCTTCACAGAAGTGTTAGACACAATGCACCACTGAGAGGGGGAGGCGATGAATCAGTGGTTCTCAAATCTTTTCCCTTTACTTAATCCTATATCAGCATAGATCTACCTCAATACAAAATGACCGGTTAGTGGTGAGACCAACACAAATGCAATCACACAAGGGACATCACATAACACTAGCATATACGAGAAAAACCCAAGATGGGAAAAACCTCGATGAGCAATGTTGTTGAAGTCTTATGCTCCAATCCAACCTCACAATGAAAACATAGTTACAAAGTTTAGGGCACCAACTCAAGGAGCTACAACCCCTACCTGATTTATGGGCTACAACCCAAACGAGTTACCCCTGCCTTTAGGGGATCTACCCAAGGAGAACCAAGCCCTGCACCGAGCTACAACTCAGTGTTCATAATATAAACATCAAATACATAAGTAGTTATCTTGTTACAAGTGAATATTGCAACCTTATCATATGTCTTACTCTGTCAGTGAGATACCTTCTTTGCTACACTAACTCGCTCTTCCGATGCTCTCTTCCGCTACTTAATTGAAGATGAACTCTACCAGTACACATATCCTCTTCTTCTACTCTGTTGAATCTCCACCTCACTCTCTGCTCTTCACCGGTATAACAATTTTGCCAGTTCTTTCTCTTCCTTCTCTGCAGCCTCCTTCACTTCTGCTCTGTCGGTATGAACACTACGAGTTCTTCTCTCCTACCGGTTGAACGCTTCAACCAGGTTCTCCCTCACACTCACTCACTTCTCAGATGCTTGTCAAGCACTAGACAGATTTTCTCTTACCTGCAGAAGTATCACATTTCGTAGTAGCACAATATTTTTTTATTACAGAAGCTTCTAATAATGTCTTTTGCCTTCATCTTTATAGACTGATTTCCCGCCAAAAGACCATTTCAAAAATCAGGCGGTTAGGGTTTCTTCACCACCCTCGAGGCAAAACCAAATCCAATCATATCATGTCCGATCTGCTCTTTTAGACAGCCAGTCTACACAAATTCGCCATTTACGTACCTCCTGGATCCGCCTTCCATCTCTGGTGATCTACTTGTTATCCTAACAGCAAATCTCTTGGTCAAAACACACAAGATCTGTCGTGTTGTTTCCTTTATTGTCTTGATCTCCTCAATCGCTCTTAGTTAGCTCCTAGTTGTCCTTCACACCTCAAGCCACAAACCCCTGTAACAATCTTCAACATGTCCCATGATTTGTGGGACCTTTTATTAATGTCGACCAACTCTACACCTACCCCATCAATGTACATTCCATCTTTATCTAATGCGGGTTCGCCACCTCATGCACGTTTGCCATTTCACCCTTTTGTGGCATCACTCTCGGTATCCACCTCATCACACTATTCTGTCGGTTTATGCCTAGTCATCGAATATTCAAACAACCGGTTACATCTACCAATAATCAAACCCTACTAGCATATGACACCTTGCCAGTTGTCCTTGTCATGACCTTTCTTAATCTTCCGGTGTAACCCTCAAACCGGTCTTCAGATATGACTGACCTATGCATGCACATTCCCATCAACTATCTGCACCTTGTCCATATTAACGATGAGCTTACATACTGGTTACCACTCTTGATGAAACCATGTCATCAACGTTCACAAGACTCCATCTTTAATCAGGTCAATCTATTTTTGATTGCATCTGCTTAGCCTTACCTTTTCCCTGATCAATTTTGTTTATTCCTCTATCGGTTTGTCAAGGTGACAAACACTTCTCACTTCCTCTGAACTGGTATCTCAACATGCCTTCTTTGTCGGTCCTGATTTCTTGTACTTAAGGCATTCCCTCAATTCACCAGTGGATCCGATGTGAGCCTTCAAGTACTTGCCTTTACCTCTTCACACTTATGCACACAGTGCATAATAACAAATAATCTCCACTTACTGGTGGAGTGACACCTTATCTTCTGCATCCTGCAATGTACTCAAGTGGCTTCCCTGTTTGTGTAGCATCTCTTCAAACACGCACATGAGATCTGATGTGAGCACATTCACTGTGAGTCATAGCTTCTCATGATGACTGCATCTTTATCACAAATACCATCCAAACACCCTGCTCATTGTCAACACTCCATTTACCAGTTGACATACTTTCCTTGTTGAGGATACACATACCAGTATCTGTAACCTTACCATTTCATCCACACAAGACAGGCACTAACTTATGTATCAGTGTCTCTAGTGATCACTCTTTCTTATTATACCGGTGTTCTACAGCGCAAAGTGATATCAAAGATATCACATCATGTACTCCTCCATAACAGTGTTACACAACCATCTCTTCTACTGGTAGTCATCCCATACCGGTTGACATCAATGACAACACAATACCAACAATATCCCCCTTTAGCATTGATGTCAACACATGTAGTATCTGGCATACTACATAGTCTTTCTCCCCCTTTACTGTGATCAATAGATTCACACACATGTAGTATGCAGCATACTACAGAATCCTTCTCCCCCTTTGACAACAATGATAAAGGGTATTGTCAAGATATCATTCCTCCCTGTGTTTACCGGTCACTGACAAAATTCTTTCTCCCCCTTTGTCTTCATTGGATGTAACACTTTCGTTGATACCACTTGTTAGCTTGTTACTGGTTGTTACATCTTCTCAAGTCACAGCACTTCAGATGAGGGATCTTATCGATCGATTGACACCAATTGAGTATGCAGGTTTTAATCCTATTTGATAGAGTACTCAATTTAGAGAAGGGTTGATACCAATTATAGATATGTTAGTGAACACTACTCACCTGCCGGTCATCTTGTAACATCTGTGGTTTGGCAGTCAGTATCCTTACAAGTTCAAGCAACCCAACTCTGCATCATGAGCACTTGAACTGGCCATGAGTCATACACCTCAGGTTCTTATCTTCGATCAGGTACACTATCGGGATTCCGATCTCCTCCATATACCGATTTAGCTGTGCATATGAGATCATCTGATGATCTTTCAGCTCCATTATTTCACCACAACCTATGACATGATCTTGAATTTTCCCAATGCCATACAATGACATCATCATGCCAAGAGACATTGGTTAGCCCAAAAAACATGCAACTCTACATGATCAACAACTGGGGCGAACATATGTCATTCAGGTCTTCATCAGCACCACCTGAGACATAACTTCACTCCATGTTACCGGGGCTAATGCAATGGTATCCAACTTCATTGTCTTACATAACCTGCAAGTACCTATTAGTATACAAGTCAGTAACATCCTGCACAAACTAGTTAACACCCGAACCCAATTGTTAACCTTTATTGATTGAAGCATGCAGTGGTGATCCAACACTGATCAGTAGGTGTGTAGTTCATGCAACCTCTACACACACTTATTACTTCCTTCCTTTTCATCGGCAACAGTATGTTCTTCCATGTTACCTTCTTCACTAAGGGGGATGAATAATAAATTCAATGTGCTACTCCCCCTAACATCCTGCATTTCCTTTAGGATTTAGGAGATATCACATGTGCAAAAGGTGCACAGTGCTAGGCCATGGTCCTCTTCCTCCATACCTGCCTGGTCTCATTCATCTTCCCATCTTCAATCTGGGAAGCAGGTCTTTCCTTCTTCTGTTGAAGGGGCTTTCCATTTTCTAATTCTCCATCACAACCAAAAGTAGTGCTATAGTAGCACACAACATCTAGCCCCACATCATGATTGGGAAATCTCTTAGCATACCGATTTGACCATCTTCTCCTGATCATGTTGTTGTGACTGGCAGCCAAAACTAGTGGACCTCTTGCTCCTGCAGGGAGATTTCTCCTTTGGTTCCATGCAGGTTTCTGCCTTCCATATGCTTTGTTTTCACTTTTCTACAGAGCATAGCCATTTTGTCGGCCTCCATGTGATTGCAGGTTCCTCTTCCTGCATTCAAACTCTCTATGGCCAGATCCATTGCAGTCATGACAAATAACTTTTTCATAACCGGGAGAGGGGACATGCATGTATCTATTCCTTCTAGATCTCTTTCTACATTCTTCTACCCTATGGCCATAGGCAATGCATGCAAAATAGTAATCGGTAAATGATGGCATATGACTTACAAATTTATTTTGCCATGCATGAGGATATCTTACCGATTTCGCATCTCCATTTCTTCTTCTTTGAGAATGGATCCTTGGTTGTTCATTATGTGCAGCTCTTCCATCTGGTCTCTTCTTCTCCCACATTTGCTTTCCCCTGTGGGTTATAGCATTTCTTTGTCCTTTGTCGGTAGGAGGTCTTCTTTGTTGCTTCCTCATCTTCTTGCTTCCAGTGAAGCTTTCTACTCTCATCTTCCCCTTTCCTTTGGGATCTTCAGTGTTCCTTCTTCTTGCAGCACCAGTCTTCATTTTTGTCTGCAAGTCCTCACTGGTTGTATCTAGATCAATCTTCTTCTAGGGAGAATTTCTCACTGAGAAGGTTTGGCCTTTGTTTTCTCCATTGAAGGAGACAAACAGAATGTCATTGTGAGGGACATTCTTGTTGGTGGAGCATTCACCAGCACCACTTCCTGAACCTTCAATATCCTTGGCATGCTTTTGATTCTTCAGTATCTTGTCCAAGGAATCTTTGCTGCCATCAAACCGGACTCTTACCTTGAGCTCATCTTGACACTTCTCTGTTGGGAAATGGTGTTGTACACCTTGCATAATAATGGTTTATTATTGCATTATTTTATTATTGTGTGAGGTGGACAAAGAATTAAATTGTAATATCATTGTATTGTTGCACCTAGGAGCACCTAGATGGACGTGCAACATGTAGAGATCCTTTTGGATGTTCTTATAACCACTTGATGAGTTGTATTGACACATTGGTATTGTTATTTTATATTGGGGAATGTAATTGTGATAAAGTACCCAATATTAAATGTGGGTCATGGGTAGTTAAGGAAAACATTAAAAGGTTGGTAAGGAAAATATTATTTTATTGTCACATGGTTTTGGGCACATGGTTTTGATGTAATACCACTTAGTGGTTTTGTGGTTGCTTGTTTCTATAAAAGCACCACAAGGGTAGTTGTTTGGGATATGAAGCCAGGTTAGCATTTGTGAAGGAGGAAGCATGGCATGGGATGTGTGGATTCATGCTTGATCACATGGAGTGCTTGGTTATGGCTGGGTTTTGAAGGCTTTCCATAGTTGTATTGTAATGGACGCATTGCTGATAATACATGATGGATGATGCTTTTGGAGGCTGGGTTTTTCCCTCATGAGGGTTTTCCCAGGGTATATCTTGTGTCACATTTTGTGAGTACGTTATCTATTCTTTGCATGTGGATCTTATGTGTTGATTTGGTTAAAATCTGAATTTGGGTTATGTGGAAATTGTCATAAAGTTGGCTGCGAATTTCCTTTCAAGTGGTATCAGAGCTATATGGTTTTAATGGTGTTTATAACCCTATGTGGAATCCATGAATGCATGAAGGAATGAAAAGACAAGACAAGATGTATGATTTTGCAGGTTGTTATTGCAGATCTATGTTGTTTGGATTTGCTGTTGTGATGGGTTGTTTGCAGATTTAGGGTTGGAAGATTTTTGGTCAATCCAGGGCATCATTGAAAAATGCTTCGAATGAGGGTTTTGGGGGTGAGATTTCATAGAAGACCCCGTGGCACAAAATGGACCTCATGGATGGATTCAGGTTGGCTGAGAGACGAATTTTGATATATAATTTGCCCTATTTTAGTGAAGTTGGCACAGGTTCGAAAAAAATTTAAACGGTACGGCCGTACCACCTGCATATTTCGTCGAAATTTTATTTTACCTGCAAAATATTTTTTTGAATTGCTTTTTTGAAAAATTAAAAAATTAAAAATCAAAGTGAAAAGGCGAAATTGAAATTTGAAAAAGAAAAAAAAAAAATTTATTTTTAAGTGGTGGGGGGTCCGCAGACTCCCCCTCCCACTGTCTGCCGACAGCACTGGCAGTGGTACCAGTGACGGTACCACTGTCAGTACCGTTGACGGTGCCAGCAGTGGTACCGGCCACTGTACTGTCGGTATCGTGGGGGCTCCGCAAGGGGTAACCCCCGTGGGGTTATAAACCCACGTGAAATTTTTTGAATAAAACAAAGCATTTTTCAAACAATTTCAAATCCGCCCAAATTCTTTTATTTTCGGATTTTTCGAAATTCAAATTTTAATAAAGTTTTTAAAACTATATTTGCCATATGTAATATATTATATGCCATGTTATATATTTTATGTGCCATGTATTATTTTGGAGGGGTTAGGCCAAGGGCCGACCCGGAAGAGTTTTTGAAATGGATTTTTGGCATATTGGGAAGAAATTGTAAAAATTATTTTTATGGCATATTGTTGAAACTTTTGGAGTCCAGACTTGCATTTATAGCTGAATTGGCTGTTTTTCTTCAACTGAGCATAACTCGGGCATATGATGTCAGTTTTTGGACTTCTTACAGTCATTGGAAAGGTGGTTGAATGAACTTCATGTTTTTATCATTAGTTTTTCCAGATTTTGCTGTTTGGACAGTGAAATGTCAGCTGGAAGTGACAGGTACCTTTATGGCTTTGAGAGGTCATAACTTGAGCATACGAAGTCATACTTTGGACTTCGAATAGTCGATGGAAAGCTCTTGGAGAGCACTACAGTTTGACTCAGGTTTGGGGCAGTTTTGGAATGATTTATATGCTGATATTTTGACTTGAGTTGATTATGGGTTCTTTTGACTATGGTGACATGATGAGTTTATGGCATGCTACATAATGGAGATTTGGATTTGATGTCATTGCATACTCGATGTTGTATCTTGATTACTCTTATGATGACATGGATATCAATTTTGGTTTGAGTATGTATGTTGCATTGATTGGTCTACAAGTTGTGCAGTTTTGTGAGCTGTCTTTACTTACAGGATTTCACCTATGACTTGATATGGGTTGTCTATGCCCATAGATCCTTCATTGTTTATGCATATTCAGATTTGGTGGCTTGTTTTAGTCATTGGCTTGTTGATTTGTTATCATGTTGAGGAGGAGAGATGTTGTTACCAGGTACAGTCATGATGAAGGACCTACACGGTTGACTATGTGATGCTGACAGGTTGGACACATTGAGAGTTAGATGCTTGTTTTCATGGAGATGATCATGATGCCATGGTTGTTCCTTGTGTTTAGGGACATTGGTATGACATGGTTGAATTTGCAGGTGCTTTAATTGATGATCTTTTGATTTGGATTCCTGATTGATATGGCAGTTTATCTTCTTGTTTGAGGATCATGGTTTATTTGGCTTTTAGGGAGCTCATGATGTGCACTTTGAGTTCTTTGATTGTTAGTTGTTCTTGGTTGATTCTCATGGTTAGAGGATGGTTTAATCATATTGTCATGGATAGCTTGATTACACTTTTAGTGGGAGCTTTTGACAGTGGTGATGTGGCGGTGTAGGATTTGATCCTGATTGTTTGTTGGTGGTTTTGTATCTTCTTGAGATGGAGTTCATGGTTTACTTGATGTTATTGACTTTTCAGTTGTATGGATGATCTTCATTTAGGAGATGGTTATCACGATGCTTCGGAGAGCTTGATACCACAGTTTAGTGGGAGCTTGTGGCAGTGATGTGTATTCACCATTGGATGGTGGATGATCTTCTTAGTGTGCAGATGTTTGGAGGATGCCTTAGATCCTGTTGCTGCAGAAGGGTCTTTCACATTTGCTGGTTCACTAGTAGGAGATGGTGATCTTCATGATATTTGAGGATGTTTGCATCTTGAGGGCTCAAGGAGTCCTTGGTTGAGATGTGGTTTTATGCTTTCATTTGACATGTTGTCCTTTCTTGATTGGATGGTTGATATTATGTCATGGTGCATTCTTGATTCTAGATTAGAGTTCTGGCATGATATGGTTATTTTGATATGTTCATATGGAGCATGTTATCTCTTTGGTTGAGATGGATTAGATCATGTTGTCATGTTATGTTCCTGATTCTGCGGTTGGAGCTTTGACATTGATCTTGATAGTTCTCTTTGTATTGGGTACATGATCATTTGCTTGATTACTTCATGGTAATGCTATGTTGCATTTGGAGTTTGGCATGGATTGATTGGATATAGGTACTCATGGATACTTGGAGGATGTTGGTGATGCTAGTAGTCTTTTGTGATTAGAGACATATGTTGGAATGGTTTATGGTTTCAGCAGGAAGTCCAAGGAGCATTCACCTGGTTTATGGACTTGAGAGGAGAATGTTCTTAGTATGAGTCATGATGGCTTGGTGAGCATTCTCATTCCCCACTCTTGGTCTACTTGGCAGTTTACTACTTGAGAGGTATAGCTCATTGTTCCTTTCAGGTACATTATGTTTATGCTATCTTTCATAGATATGGATCTTGAGCTATGGATTAATGGTTAGTTTTGGAGGATTCATTTGAGAGATGTATGGCATTGGTTATCTCCTTGTACATTTGAGTTTTTTATTATTATGATTGTGGCAGTCATTGATATTAGTTTGGAGATGGTTTATTGGGCATATTCCTATGGTTTGGGAATGGATATTTAGTTTGATCTTCTTGGTTATGGGAGGCTTACATCCATGTTGTTTACATGATATATATGTTTGTTTGATCCAAGGGATTGAATGGTGTTTTGGGTGTTGTTATGCTTCTCATTTTGGGGTTCTATGGAGGAGATCATACTTGACTCATTTAGAGGTGTTTGTAGAAGGACATACTACAGAATTTGGTTTGCAGTGTTTCTCTCTTTGTTTCGATTATCTTCCTGGATGTTTGTATTCACATTACATTGGTTGGAGGTTGTTTGGAGCTATGTGCTTATTAGTCTTTGTATTCATGATATGTCATGTGGGAGATGACATGGTGGTTCCTTTATCTCTTTCTTTTGTTGGTGTGGAGAACATGGGAGAATGTTGGAGACATGGTGTGAGGGTGGTACTTGCAGTTTTGATGTGGATGTTCTTGATACTACATGGTTACACTTCTATGATGTGTTTTTAGTGGATTCATTTCTGATATTGACATTACCTATGCAGTGGGAGTTCTTTGGTGTACATACGTGGCAGGTATTGCACTTGGGATTTGTGGTTGCATGTTACAGGTTGCATATGTTGATGAAATGTTATTCACTTTATTGTATGCCTAGGAGGCATGTATAGTTGATGTGTTAGCACTTGATATGGGTGTTGTTTCAGCTATGTAAAAGAGCTACTCTTGCATTGGATACCTTTGGATTAGTGTTTGTGTTCAGATATCAGTTGGTGCAGGACTTATCATTTGTTGCGACAGGTTGTGTGGCTTTCTCTTTGGATGGCCTCTTCATGTCCAGTGGCAGTGGCATGATGGAGGGTGGGTGCATTCATGTATGAGATGGTGGTCACTTTGTTCTTGTTGCAGGTATCTTGGTTGAGCACATGGAGCACTTGGATTCCATGATGGTATATATGCGTGGAGAGATCAATCTCTTGTTCATGTGGCAGATTACTTCTTGGCCCTTATGCAATGTATACAACAAGTGGGAGAATGTTGGGAAATGGTGTTGTACACCTTGCATAATAATGGTTTATTATTGCATTATTTTATTAATGTGTGAGGTGGACAAAGAATTAAATTGTAATATCATTGTATTGTTGCACCTAGGAGCACCTAGATGGACGTGCAACATGTAGAGATCCTTTTGGATGTTCTTATAACCACTTGATGAGTTGTATTGACACATTGGTATTGTTATTTTATATTGGGGAATGTAATTGTGATAAAGTACCCAATATTAAATGTGGGTCATGGGTAGTTAAGGAAAACATTAAAAGGTTGGTAAGGAAAATATTATTTTATTGTCACATGGTTTTGGGCACATGGTTTTGATGTAATACCACTTAGTGGTTTTGTGGTTGCTTGTTTCTATAAAAGCACCACAAGGGTAGTTGTTTGGGATATGAAGCCAGGTTAGCATTTGTGAAGGAGGAAGCATGGCATGGGATGTGTGGATTCATGCTTGATCACATGGAGTGCTTGGTTATGGCTGGGTTTTGAAGGCTTTCCATAGTTGTATTGTAATGGACGCATTGCTGATAATACATGATGGATGATGCTTTTGGAGGCTGGGTTTTTCCCTCATGAGGGTTTTCCCAGGGTATATCTTGTGTCACATTTTGTGAGTATGTTGTCTATTCTTTGCATGTGGATCTTATGTGTTGATTTGGTTAAAATCTGAATTTGGGTTATGTGGAAATTGTCATAAAGTTGGCTGCAAATTTCCTTTCATTCTCAAGGTTATTTCCAAGAATCTTCATTTCTCCAAGCAGCTGTTGATTTTCTTCATTCTTCAATTCTAGCCTAGATGCTAGATCTTCACACTAGCACTCCTTGGTGTCTCCTGCTTGAGACATCAACTCTAAGAGGCTTTTCTCAAATTCCTCAAGGCATTTTGATAGCCAATTCTGCTCTACTATGGCAGCATTCTTGAATAGCTTGTATTCCCTTCTTACTCTATTGAGTTCTTCAAGTGCATTTACAAACTCTCCTTAAAGGTCAACTTTTGCTTCTTCTTCATTATCAAATGGATCTTAATGGCTAGATCTACCTGCCATGTCTTCCTCTTCTTCATCATCACTTCCAAACACATCTTGTAGGGGGGAACTGTTTGCCCAGCCGCTTTCAGATTCTTGAGCCATGAAGAGGTGAGTTCCTTCTTCATCACTGCGATGGCTGCTAGCAGATCTATCTTCATCATCCAAATAAATACGAGTTGTATTTCTCATATTTTCTTCAATTGTTGGTTCTACAGTTCAGGGTTCATTTCCATAGAGCTTCTTCAATCTTTCCCATAAGCTCTTTGTTGTTTTACACTTGTCCACCTGTGAAGAGACATCAACTGAGAGTCCACTAAACATAGCCATCATAGCCTCTTCATTGCACTGGTTTCTTCTTTCTTCTACAATAGCGGTAGGATGACCATCAACTACTGACATCCATATATCAAACCCTAAAGAGGATAAAAAAACTTCCATTCTACAACTCCAACTAGAAAAATTCGAACCATCAAATACAGGAGTAGAGATTGACACTAAACAAACCATTGTGTCCTTAAGCCCGAGTCTACCCAAGTTGGATAAAGCTCGTCTAATTGGGAACCTAGCCTTAGATACCAATTGTTAGACACAATGCACCACTAAGAGGGGGAGGGGGTGAATCAGTGGTTCTCAAATCTTTTCCCTTTACTTAATCCTATGTGAGCATAGATCTACCTCAATGCAGACTGACCGGTTAGTGGAGAGACCAACACAAATGCAATCACACAAGGGACATCACATAACACTAGCATATACGAGGAAAACTAGGAAAAATCTCAGTGAGCAATGTTGTTAGAGTCTTATGCTCCAATCCAGCCTCACAATGAAAACATAGTTACAAAGTTAAGGGCACCAACCCCTGACTTTAGGGCACAAACCCAAGGAGCTACAACCCCTACCTGATTTATGGGTTGCAACCCCTGCCTTTAGGGCATCTACCCAAGGAGCACCAACCCCTGCACCAAGCTACAACTCAGTGTTCATAATATAAACATCAAATACCTAAGTAGTTATCTTGTTACAAGTGAATCTTGCAACCTTATCATGTCTTACTCTGTCAGTGAGATACCTTCTCTGCTACACTGACTCACTCTTCTGTTGCTTAACTGCCAATGAACTCTACCGGTACACTTATCCTCTTCTTCTACTCTGCTGGATCTCCACCTCACTCTCTGCTCTTCACCAGTATAACACTTTGCCAGTTCTTTGTCTTCCTTCTCTGCAGCCTCCTTCACTTCTGCTCTACCAGTATGAACACTACGGGTTCTTCTCTCCTACCGGTTGAACGCTTCAACTAGGTTCTCCCTCACTCTCACTCACTTCTCAGATGCTCGTCAAGCACTAGGCTGATTTGCTCTTACCTGCAGAAGTATCACACTGCGCAGTAGCACAATATTCTTCTATTACAGCAGCTTCTAATAATGTCTTTTGCCTTTATCTCTATAGACTGGTTTCCCGCCAAAAGACAATTTCAAAAATCAGGCGGTAAGGATTTCTTCACCACCCTCGAGGCAAAACCAAATCCAATCAGATCCTATCCGATCTGATCTTTTAGACACCCAATCTGGACAACTTCGCCATTTATGTCCCTCCTGGATCACGCCTTCCATCTTTGGTGATTTGCTTTTTATCCTAAGAGTAGATCTCTTGGTCAAAACACACAAGATCCATCGTGTTGCTTCCTTCATTGCCTTGATCTCCTCAATCGCTCTTAGCTAGCTCGTAGTTGTCCTTCAGACCTCGAGCCACAAACTCCTGCAACAATCTGTAACATGTCCCCTGATTTGTGGGACCTTCTATTAATGTCGACCAACTCTACACCTATCTTGTTAATGTACATTCTATCTTTATCTGATGCAGGTTCGCCACCTCATGCACGTTTGCCATTTCATCCTCTCGTGGCATCACTATTGGTATCCACCTCATCACACTGTTCTATAGGTTTATGCCTAGTCACCGAACATTCAAACAACGGGTTCCATCTATAGATAATCAAACCCTACTGGCATATGACACCTTGCCAGTTGTCCTTGTCATGACCTTTCTTAATGTGTCGGTGTAACCCTCAAATCCATCTTCAGACATGACTAATCTATGCATGCACATTCCCATCAAGTATCTGCACCTTGTCCATATTAACGATGAGCTTACATACCAGTTGCCACTCTTGATGACACCATGTCATCAACCTTCACAAGACTCCATCTTTAATCAGGTCAATTTATTTCTGACTGCATCTCCTTAGCCTTACCTTTTCCCTGATCAATTATGTTCATTCCTCTACCGGTTTGTCAAGGTGACAAACACTTCTCACTTCCTCTGAATTGGTATCTCAACGTGCCTTCTCTGTCGGTCCTGATCTCATGTACTTAAGGCATTCCCTCAATTCACCGATGGATCCGATGTGAGCCTTCAAGTACTAGCCTTTACCTCTTCACACTTATGCACACAGTGCATAATAAGAGATAATCTCCACTTACCGGTGGAGTGACACCTTATCTTCCTACAATGTAATCAAGTGGCTTCCCTGTTTGTGCAGCATCTCTTCAAACAGGCACATTCATTGTGAGTCATAGCTTATCGTGATGACTGCACCTTTATCACAAACACCATCCAAACACCTTGCTCATTGTCAACACTCCATTTGCCAGTTGACATACTTTCCATGCCAGGGATACACTATACCGGTATCTGTAACCTTACCATTCCATCCACACAAAATAGGCATTAACTTATGTACCAGTTTCACCAGTGATCACTTTTTCTTATTATACCGGTCTTCTACAGCGCAAGGTGATATCAAAGATATCACATCATGTACTCCTCCATAGAAATGTTGCACAACCATCTCTTCTACCGGTAGTCATCCCATACCAGTTGACATCAATGACAATACAATGCCAATAAGGAGTACCACTAATCAGAGACTCATAGGTAACTCAATAGTCGTAAGACTCTTACACACAACCTCTATCTCATGCACCTCATATATAGGAGATACAATACAAGAAACCGTCAAGCGGTATTACAAAACCATGGGCTAAAACCACCCAATAAAGTAGAGTTGACCTTATCTCCATTCTAAATACCCTATGACATGTCAAAACTCACATCAACATGTGTTCCTCCCTTTTAAAAGTCATTTATATGTCCGATACAATTTATATTTCCTATTTCAGGAGTCCAAACTTCTAGATGGCATAACTTGTGAACCATGTGTCCGATTGACAAACAGTTTGATGCACCGGAAAGATCGAGAAGTGCTCTATCACCTCATAACCTGCTACACTAGTTACGCCCACTTTTCAAGGCGTTCCAGAGGGTCTAAAATCTTCAAAATTAAATTTAAACCTTTCATTGCACCCTCCAAAAATGAGAACTTTAATATCTTCAAAACTAGTTGTGATTTTACGATGAAAATTTACTGGCATGTTGTTGTGGCGTATTCACACATCGCCCCATTGCAAATGGGGACCCCTACTTTTTGCTTTCTAGGGTTAGTTTTCTTTGCTTGGTTGTCTAGTCTCGGCTTTTAGCCTTTGCATTGGAGAGTTGTTAGAGAGATCATTAGGATAGCAGGCTCTTCTTAGGCTGAAGTGGGTCAATAAGTTGATCTCCTCAAGAGGTCAGGTCAATTGAGTGATTAGGGGTTATTTAAATCATTCCTAGGGTATTTTTTGTGTACTATCTGGTCGCACTTTAAGTTGCTAAATAAAACCTCGGTTGAATGCATAATGTCCTCCTAGGTCCCATCCATTACACCAAGGACAGAGCGAATTCACCTTGAGTCTAGAATGTCATCCTAATCCTCAAATGTCTTGAAATTTGGCTGTCTGAAATTTCATCCTGATCCTGAAATTTAACTAAGTCTGGAAAATTGAAGAATCCTCCAAAACTAGATTTTGCATTATAACTTCTGGAGGTCTGAAACCACTCTCAAACATCCTAACAATATATATGGAATATAACTTAAAAGTATAATACTTAAATATTATATTCCATATATCAATCCTGACAGAGAGACTAACATGTCAATTTTCGCTCCTAACCCTTCCAAAGGGTCCAAAGCGAATTTCCTAATATCTCCCTTCCTGGTCTTAATTTGTCTCATAAACCTTGTCCTTATGACGTTATGAAAAGAGAATTGATGTGTGAAATAAAGTAAAGTGATGAAAGTTGATGAATTCGAGCATAATTGCAAATTTCGCTCCTTACCCTTCCAAAGGGTCCAGAGCAAAAAAAATTCAAGCTCCTGACCCTTCCAAAGGGTCCAAAGTGAAATTCCCCAAAAGACCTATTTCTTCACTAAGGACATCAAACAGTGGACATACATGGCAAGGAAAGGATTCAAAAGATCAAGTCTAAAGCAAAGATGATTGCAAAAGGATGAGAATTGAGCCAAAAAGAGCAATTTTGCTCTTGACACTTCCAAAGGGTCAAAAGCAAATTTCTCCATAAAGCATTATCCCTTGCTCCAACCTTTGAATTAATCCATCCTAGGCATTCTTGAAGGCAAATCACTTGTTTTTTATGAGAAAAAGTTGAAAATGAAGTCAATGATGGAAAATTGAGCCTAAAACATCAATTTCGTTCCTGACCCTTCCAAAGGGTCCAAAGCGAAATTCTTAGGAAAACTTTTTTCCTCACCAAAACCTTGAAATGGACACCACTTTGAGAGAAAGTTGACTTGATGGTGATAGAAGGAGGTTTGACAAGTTAAATTCAAGGCAAAGAATGGAGAAAAGAAGTGTGAGATGAGCCTATGGAATAATTTCCCTCCTGACACTTCCAAAGGGTCCAAAGCGAAATTTCTTAAAACACTATTTTCTTCCTTGTTCAAGCCAAGATCTTTGTTCCTAGGACATGGTGGAGAGAGGATGGATATATACTTGCCTTAGGAACAGAATGGAAGTAAAAGCAATGTTGGATTTTAAGGTAAAAGACAAGTTTTGCTCCTGACCCTTCCAAAGGTTCCAGAGGGAAATTCTTTCAAGCTCCTGACCCTTCCAAAGTTTCCAGAGTGAAATTCCTAAAACCTCCTTTTGCTCCCAATTTTGTATCAAGCCTAGTGTTGATTGAGGTGGATTGAACTTATAGGCATCCTTAGGCATGCATTTGAGTAAGTTGTGGTCACAGAATGTGAAGAATTTGTCCTAAAATTCAAATTTCGCTCCTGACCCTTCCAAAGGGTCCAGAGTGAAATTTCCTAATACCTCTATTTGTTCATTGTTGAGACCAAGATCTTGATTTCTAAGGCATGGTTGGGATAGAATTGATGTGTACTTGCCTTTAAAGGTGATTTAAGGCAATGAAGTGATGGAATTGAAGCTAAATCATAAATTTTGCTCCTAACCCTTCCAAAGGGTCTAGAGTGAAATTCCTTATAGGTCCTGTCCTTGGCCAAGGTCCAAAGCGAAATCTCTTAAAATACTATTTTGGTCTTTGTTTGAAGCCTAGATTTTGTCCCTATGGTGTAAGATTGATGTATTTTTGCCTTGAGAAGAGATTTGAGGCAAAGAAATGATGAAAATTGAGCTAAAATGCAAATTTTGCTCCTGACCCTTCCAAAGGGTCTAGAGCGAAATTCCTAGGAGATCTAAAGTTTTGACCAAGTCCTTGAGCAAAACCCATTCCTAAACAATTTTGGAGGCGAATGATTTGATCTTGGTAAGGTAAGGTTGAAAATGAGGTCCAATTGAGCAACTTTGTCCAAGTTCGCTCCTGACCCTTCCAAAGGGTCCACAGCGAAAATCACTATAGGGCTTGTCCCTGGAGAGGATCCTAAGCGAATTCCATTCTAATGCCTTTTTTTGATGATTTAAGGTGAGAAATATCATGCTAGACCAAATATATCATGTATACTTAATCATCCTTTGTTTGTTTTGCAGATTAATAAAATAAAGATGGAGGTGGATCAAGCCAGGACAAGGAAAACCTACTACTCAAGTTCCATCATCATCAACGACACTTCAAATGCTTGAGAGAGGACTCAAGGTGCTTCAAAGTTGGAGGAATTCAAGTGTTCAAGGAGTTACATGTAATAGACCAAGTTATCCTCAAGGACCTCATTTTGCCATATGGAGAAACCACATGATATAAGAAGAAGATCATGTAAGCATTTCAAGGTGAAGTGGGTTACTAAGGAGTGATCTAACCATAAGGAGGCTTCATCAAACATATGAGAGTCAAGGGGTTACATCATTCACTAAGTACATCAAGGATGAAGGAAGATCAATCAAAGTCAATGCAAGGGCAAATGCAAGACAAGGTGGCATCCCAGTCACTATTCCTCCAGTCAGATAGCTCCACCTTAGCATGTCCAGATTCAATGTACCTGACACACTAGTGATAGCACAAACTTTGAGGCACCTACCCCTGACATCTATTGGTCCACTTTCATGGAATGTAATTTTCCCATTGGCTAAGGAGAGTTTCTTGTAACAAACCTAATTAGGGTTTTCATTGTAAAATCTTGGTCATTGATCTTAAATTGATCTAGGCCATTGAATTATATTGAGACCATTATAATACGCTCAAGCTCTTCATTTGTAAAGCTTAATAGTTGGTTAATAGAGGTTAATAGCTAGGAGTTAGTAGCTAGAATAGTGAATAGATTAGCAATTAGAGTAGATTAGGAAGAGAAGGCAAGAAATTGTTGCCTTGATTGTAAATGAACTCCATTTTCATTGAAGTTATGGTGAAATGTGTCGTTTCTTTGCAATATGCATGGTCTCTTGTTGAATCTTCATTTTAGATGATGGTTAATTAGATTGAATGAAGGAAGTTATTGAATGCACTCGCAGGGAATCTGTCTAGTCCAAACCACTAGCCTCTTGTTGATTGTAAGGGCGCCCTGCGTTGTCAAATGGAATAAAATAAGCTTAATTTTGAGTCGTTATGCATCTATTGTTTATGCATTCACTTGAATGGTGATCAGTGTCTGATGGCGTAA
Source organism: Cryptomeria japonica (assembly GCF_030272615.1). Classification (NCBI taxonomy): domain Eukaryota; kingdom Viridiplantae; phylum Streptophyta; class Pinopsida; order Cupressales; family Cupressaceae; genus Cryptomeria; species Cryptomeria japonica. The sequence goes on along the minus strand of NC_081407.1, from coordinate 51,082,561 downwards.
CGATTGGAACATCTTCAAAATTCCCTTAGAAGATCACACTGAGTTGGTGTCGGATTGTTCAACCTGATGGTGAGACCCAGCCCAATAGAACTCCACCTAGTCATTCATCCATCTTCTTGCATTCTAGGTCTTAGATTAGATTCTTCAAACCCTATATCTTTTGATATTTCTTTATCTTCCAGCCAATAGATAAGATTCAAGTTCCAGAAAATTAAACGCTCAACAAGTCGAATGTAAGATGTAAGTCCCCTTGTGATTCCAGTAAAATCACATCATACCACAAGAGCTTAATCACACATAGAGACCCTACATATAAGAACCTTGGAGTCTTCTCGAATGATCCTTAGGCAAAATCTTCAGCATTTGAGGAAATTTTGTTCAAGAGAGGATAAGATACCTTGGTATTTTATTCTATGTTCACGTGTATAAAAAACACATCAACACATGCTTATCTAGCCAATCCAAAGCTTTGGGGAGAATTTCGCACTGTTTCATGGTTTAAAAAAACTTACTATGTTGGACATTGCTGCTGCTAGGATATGTTGTCATTGATGTCAACATATTATTATGATTTATTGCTTCGCTGATTGCAAATTGGTTTATTGGGATCATGGTTTGGTGTATGGAGTATTTCTAGTATAATTATATTTTTCTATATTGGTTTTGGTGATCCGAAAAGCTTAATTGATCATATCATATGATCCGGTTTGCAATTTGTTTTTCTGATCAGTGCTTTGCAGAGTTTAGTATTTCCTCCGGTATACTCTGCTATGATCAGATCTTGAGTGGAGTCTTTGGGAGATTGTTTGGGATGGTCTTATGTATCTTCATTTCAGATGGTTCGTGATTTGGTGCTCCACAAGTTATCTTTCTTCGTGACAGTTATTGTTGTTTGAGTGTTCTTGAGGTTCAAATTTTGATCGATGAAGATTTGATTAGTGTTTGTACAGCTGTTACTAATGATTCTAACATGCTTGCTGATGTTTCCTAATTGTGTTCTATTTGTTTTGATGATCTGCATTGATCATTGATCATTGTTCGAGTTCTTGGTGTTTTTGCTGAACTGGTGATGTTCTTCATGTTATGTGGTTTTCCTAGTGGTGTAGTGTGTTGCGGTTGATCTTGGCGTGATTACCGGTGGTGATGATCGTTTGGATATTTGAATTAGGTCCATGTTATATAATGTATATCATTATATTGGTCTAGTGGTCGATCTTTGTATCGTGTGATGTAATTTTGTAATTATGAGCTGAGGGTTTAGCCGACCTTGTTGTCAAAGTTGATGAATTGTATAAATAGGTGGTATAGTCATGTAATTTATGTATCAAGGTTGTGTCTGCATTATCAGAGAGTGATGTGTGTGCAAACAAGGAATTCATCTTTTGTTGTAATGTATTGAGCAGATATTGGTGTTGCAGAGTAGACATTTGTGCTTAACTGAAACTGTCATCAAGCATTAGCGGATGTTGTTATTGCGGTACATTTCATTCTGGATTATTGTTCGATCATTTTGTAAGTCAGTGAGACTTCCTTGCAAGGTAGTGAAACTTCTCTGAGGGTTGTAGGCTTCCGGGTTATTGTATCTCGAGTTGTAAACTTTGAGCAGTGTGCCTAAATGTTGGTGCATTCCCCATTGTAATATTTACACATATTATTACAGAGTGTCATCTTATTGTGGGTAGGTTTCGACTGTGTTTTTTCCCTTAACCAAGTTTTCCACGTCAAAATCTTGGTGTTGTGTGTTGTGCTATCAATTTTCTTATCTTTGTTGTTGCTGCAATTTGTCAAATTTGTAATTCTGGTTGAGTTTGCTAATCCGGTGAAAACTTATTCACCCCCTCACCCCCTCCCCTCTCAGTTTTTCTTTATTGTTGTTGCCAACAAAATAGTAACCTCATGTAAATGCAAGGTTGAGACACCATTTTCCTAACAATCTCCCACTTGTCAAACACCTTGCAAGAGCAAAGGGAGTATCAACACAATAAATTAATTACTAGGGGCCATGAGGCCCATAGACTCCGAACACCATTTTAACTTCTTTGTGCTCACAACCTTAGTTAAAGAATCCAAAACATTCATCAAAGTTTCTACCTTAACCAGCTTCACCCTACCATCTTTGACCATATCTCTAACAAAATGATATTGAACATCAATGTGTTTGGTCAGGGCATGAAATGTCAGGTTTTTAGCTAGGCAGATCACACTCTAACTGTCACAATAAGCTATCACTGCACCTTGTTTTATTCCAATATATGAACACAGTCTCTTAAGCCAAATGGTTTCTTTACAAACATGAGTAGCTGCCATATACTTTTCTTTTGTACTGGACAAAGCAACTACAACCTGTCACTCACTTATCCAACTAATTGCACCACCAAATAAAGTATATACATAATCACTGGTGTATCTTCTGCTATCAATCTCACCTATCCAATCTCACATAACCATAAATATCAAGGGAAATCACATCTCCAGACAAATTACCATGATAACACAAAGAATACTTTGAGGTACCCTTCAAATATCTGAAGACTCTTTTGACTGCATCCTAATAAACTCTACCAAAATTAGACATATATCTGGAAAGAACTCTCACTGCTTGAACAATGTCTGGTCTACTACAAACCATAGCACACATTAAACTTCAAACTTCACTCTGGTAAGACACTCTGCTCATGTCTTCCATCTCTGATGCAGATGAAGGACAATTTGACACAGATGTTTTTGTTCCAACTCTAAAAAGAACACACAATGGTCTACAATCCTACATGTTGGACCTCCGGAAAACTGAATTCACATACTTTGGCCTAGCCATAGCTTTCTGTTTACTCCATCTCTTCTAATTTCCATCCCAAGAATGTGTTTTGCTACAGTAAGATCTTCCATTTCAAAATTAGCAACAAGCTGAGACTTTAGTTTTGAAATCATACCTTTCCCTTTACCAATGCATAATATATAATCAACATATAATGAATGTGATGCCCTGCTAAATGGACAAGGTTAGTCTAAGAGAAACAACACAAAACACACAAGAAACTGTTAGTGTTATTTAATCAAAAACTAATCTAAACAGACATATCAAGAGAGACACTAAAATCATGCTAATATCTCTAACTAATGAAACAAAGATAATGAGGCATCTCTAAATGCCTCTTAGCATGCTCTTAGCTCCTTCTCCCTTGTTCCTCTCCTCTCCAAGTTCCAAAATAGTGTAGCTCTCATCAGCTTTTTGCACTATGGATACTTATGGAGGATTGAGATTGTAATATTGCTCTAAATGTAAAATGAAAAGCTAATATTAAGCTGTTGATGCTAAAATAATTGATTTTATCCAAAATGACAAGATATTAGTTAATTATGCTAAAATGCTCTGTTAAAATGCCTATAGCTTAAATGCATACAAGTTTTCAGGATCTGGATTATGAAGAAATGAGCTCTATTTATAGGAAAAATGGAACAATGGATGGTTGAGATTGAGCAATCTCAACAAGGGTCAGGATTGAATGATTTCAAATCCATGTGAGGGCTTTCAACCCAATCCCAGGATGACAAGTGTCAATGTGAGATAGGTTGAGAGGAGAGGGAATAAGCATTAAATGCCTGATATGACTTTGAGAGTTAGAGTCAAGGTTGGTTGAATGAATAAACTCTTTATTCAAAGAATAAAGCTTTTATCCAATGGATAAACTCTTGTGCAAATGTGAAATGGATGAACATGGTCAAAACAATAAATGTTTGGGGGGACAAGTTTGAAATAACCATAAATGGTTATGTAAGAGCCATAAATGGTCATGTAAGAGCCATTAGTGGTCTTGGAAGACTTTGGGGGTTAATTTGTTGAACACACAAAGCATTAAATGTTTTTCAAAGACTTTGGAGTCTTTGAGAAGTGACTCCATTTTGCTTAGGAATGTGACAATAATTAGGAGATGGATTAGGCTAATTAGGAAGGGGTTAGAAGAATCTAGAAGGGGATTAGATTTTGCAAGTGGATTTGGTGGGTGAGGGAAAATAGGATTTTATTAAAAATAAAAATTCATTTATTTCAATAAATGTGTGCAAGTTGCATTTGTAGGAAAATGCAAGTGGGGGGGGATTATGATTTAAATAAATGTTTTATTTAATTTATTTAAAAGAGGAAAAAGGGGATTTAATTAAATAAATAGATTTTATTTATTTAATTGATTGGCATTGAATAATGAATTAATTAAAATAAATTGAATAATTTATTTAATTAATAGAAGAATGTTTGGGGATGAATTAATTAAATATTTATTTAATTAACTGATGGCTAGTGGATTTTTAATCAAATAAATAGCGTTTATTTATTTAATTAAGCTGGACAGATTTGTGTGACTACAGAATGTACAAGAAATGATCACCATAAAATTTATAATAAACATAGTGATCTAATTTAGAATGATCAAATCCCAAACTCAACACATATGTATCACATTTTTGGTACCACATCTTAGAACACTGTTTGAGGCCATGCAAAGATTTCTTCAATTTATAGACCAAATTACTTTTACCTTTCACCATATAGTGCTTTGACTGTGTCATATAAATATCCTCCTCTGAATCACCATTAAGGAAAACAGTTTTCACATCCATTTTCTCAACCTTTAAATCATAACCAATAGCAATAGAAAGCAAAAATCTAATGGATGTTATTTTTGCAACAGAAGAAAATATTTCACCATAATCAACACCCTCAACCTGAGAGTAGGCTTTTGCAACCAACTTTTCTTTATAGTTCTCAATGCTTCCATCTGAACGAATATTTTTCTTGAATACCCATTTACAACTAACAGGCTTTCGTACTTCCAGCAATGGTACAAAATCTCATGTATCATTCTTTTTCAAAGCTCTCATTTCTTTTTCCATAGCTATCTTCCAAGATTCCGCATCATTCATTCCTAATACCTCTTTTATAGATTTAGGTTCATCCACATTAGTATTCAAAGCTAGAATACATCTCCAATCATTAGGTGAATACCTTTCAGGTGGTTGTCTATGTCTTGTAGACCTTCAAAAAAACTAAGTTGGGGGTTTTTCCTCCTGTTTTGAAGAATCAAAGCTAGATGAGCTCTCCTCAACTTCTTGCCTATCAAGTGGTCTCAATTCAACTCTTTTAGGCGTAGAAGGGAATTGAATCACATCTCCCTGTTTAGTCTATTACGTCTGCAATGTAACAAAAGGAGACTTAAATTCTTTAAAAATAACACTTCTAATATGAATTACCTTTTCTGCAACTGGGTCCCAATGCTTGTATCCTTTCACACCATAACTGTAATCGATGAAGATACATTTCACAACCTTGTTCTCCAGCTTTGTTTGCTTCTTCTTTGGCACATGTGCATATACCTCGCAACCAAAAACTCCAAGATGTCTCAATGAAAGCTTGTGACCCAACCATGCTTCCATAGGCATTTTATCAACAAGAGCTGATATAAGAGACCTGTTAATCAGGTAGTAAGCAGTGGCGCAGCTTCAGCCTGAACCTTTTATTCTAGACCAGCACCACTCAACATACTCTTAGCCTTCTCCATTAGTGTCCTGTTTATTCTTTCTGTAACTCCATTCTGTTGTGGAGAATACGGAGTTGTCTTCTATTTGTTAATGCCATAGTTTTTACAAAATATATCAAAATCATTAGACCAAAATTCACTGCCATTATCAATCCTCAAATATTTAATTTATGTCCATTCTGCAATTCAACCATTTCTTTAAATTCTTTAAAACGACTGAAAACTTCAGATTTACTTTTTAGAAAGTATACTCATATCCTACTTAAATCATCAATAAATGAAACATAATATGTGGATTTTCCAATGGAAGGAACATCTATAGGATCAAACACATCTGAATGAATAAGATTCAAAACACACAAGATTTATGAGGACTTGAGTAAAACTCGCCGCGTTTTATTTTCCATAAATGCAATGCTCCTAGATGTCAAAGTCGAGATTAAAATCATTCAAACCTTCCACAAGATTTTTATTTTTTAAGGTCCTTAGACCCTTTTCTCCAATATGGCCAAGTCTCTGATGCCATAACATAGTGTTCTTTGAAGATAGCTTTGCTTAAGAAGAAATAGCACCCTTAGGTACCCAAAAGCCATGTCCATCTACTGAAGGTGAAACCCTCAAATCTTCCGATGAAGTATCCATAGATTTACTTTTTACCGAAGTGCTATTACACTCAATAATGTATGCCTCTAGCTTATACAAAGTGTTGAGTTTGACATCTCTAGCAATCACCATAGCACCCTTAATCATCTTACATCCTGCATCAGAAAAGACTACCTACACACCCACATCTATCAATTTGCTAACAGATAATAAATTTCATTTTAATCCATAAATATGTAGCACACGATTGCTAATTCTTTTTATTCTACCATCAGGAAACCTGATCCTAACTTTATCATGACCAACAATATCTAAATTTAAATCATCACCCAAGTACACCTTACCTCCATTAAATTATTCATATTCAAAAATCCATCTTTATTGGAAGTCATATGAAAAGATGCACCTAACTCAATTAACCATGCATCATTATCTGCGTGAGTAGTCAAAGCTACAATGAATGCATCACCATCTTCCTTCTAGGACTTAGAATTGGAATCGTACTTCTTCTTTTTCTTCTTCTTTTCTTCTTTGTAGTCCTTACGGATGTGTCCTGGTTTACTGCAATTCCAATAGATAACTTTGGAATTTCCAAGAGATTTTGATCTCCCTCTAAACTTGGATTTATTACTCTTCTCATTCTTCTTGCCTTTTTCCTTAGGTCTTCCACGAAGAGTTAGGGTTTCCTTCGAACTGATGGATACCTTCCTCCACATCTATTCACCAAGCAGGGTACCCACCACATCTTCAGACTTCAAAATTACGGAATTACTACCTATAGCCATAACAAGAGAATCCCTCGAATCAAGCAAAAAACTAAGTAAGATCTGACATTTCTTTTCCTCACCCATCTTAACACCAACAGATGCCAATTGAGCCACCAACATATTAAATGCTTCTAGGTGGTCTGTAACTCGTCCACCCTCTTCCATTATCAAGGAATGCAATTTCTTCCTCAAGAAAATCTAATTCAATAAGGATTTTGTTTGATACATTTCATTAGGCTTAGTCCATAGCTTCTATGTAGAGTTCTCTTCATGGACATTGAGCAGAACAGAGTCTACTAAGCACAATTTGATTAGACCCTTAGTTTTTCAGTCTATAATATCATACTGAACAACCACAGTAGGATCTGCAAGTCTTGAGACATTCGTATCAATAGCATCCCACAGATATCAATCTATTAGTAGATCCTCCATCTTCAGCTTCCACATCTCAAAATTACTTCCATTAAATTTTTCCACCTTTATTCTCCCTACCGAACTTGTCATTTGGAAATTCATGCAACAAAATCAAAAAGTGTTTTCTGCACAAGCTCCTACTCAAATCTGGATTACTTAAAAAAACTCAACAACCCACAACTAAAACCAAAGTTGATCAGGCTTTGATACCACTTGTAAGGAACTTAAGTAGCAAAATAACTTCCTACAATAACCTTGAGAGGAGGCAAACGCAAAACTCTTATAGATCGTTATAATAGTTACAAAAATTTAACAAAAATAAACATAATATCATGCATACCACAACAAAGCAACACATTGATTTACGTGGGAATACCCTTTAGGGAAAAAAAACCCACACTCCAAAAGTAACTCAATATATTATTCAGGAATCAATAACAGATTGCAATATACTTGCAAAGAAAACTCTTCACAGAAGTACCACTAATCAGAGACTCAGAGATAACTCAATAGTCATAAAACTCTTACACACAACCTCTATCTCATGCACCTCGTATATAGGAGATACAATACAAGAAATCATCAAACAGTATTACAAAACCATGGGCTAAAACCACCCAATAAAGTAGAGTCGACCTTATCTCCATTCTAGATGCCATATGACATGTCAAAACACACATCAACATGTGTTCCTCCCTTTTACAACTCATTTATGTATCCAATGTAATTTATATTTCCTACTTTTGGAGGCCATAAACTGTGAACCGTGTGTCCGATTGACGAGCCATTTGATGTATCGGAAAGTTCTCGAAGTTCTCTATTATCTCGTAACCTACTACACTGGTTATACCCACTTTTCAAGGCATTTCGAAGGGTCTGAAGTCCATAAAATTAAATTTAAACCTTTCATCGCACCCTCAAAAAACGAGAACTTTAATATCTTCAAGCTAGTTGTGATCTTGCAACGAAAATTTATTGGAATGCTTATCTACCCAATTTGAAGCTTTTGGGAGAATTTCGCACCATGAAATGCTCAAACGAAAACTAACTATAAATAGTAACCTCATGCAAATGCAAGGTTGAGACACCATTTTCCCAATACATATCAATATTTAGTGGTTGCTCGAGATTGTTATTGATCATTCTAAGACTTTGAGAATGTTTGATGTTGCTTTCCTATGTTATTCAATTTCTTTGTATTCCTTCTAATTTCTCTTCACTGTTAATCTAGACTTTTGTTTGATTTGAAGATTTAGTGGTTTCCTTAGGAGAATCATTGCATTTAGATTTTTTGGCATACATTTTAGCATGCCTGGTAACACCTCCCATCTTGGATTTGACTACATTTTTCAAGAGTTTTTGTTGGATTTACAAGTTATTTTCGAATATTTGTGCTCTTACTGATCATTTTTATGCATCTGCATGTTGCAAATATGCCTTTTAGCTTGTCATTAATGCCAACTCTCTGGTCTGGAAGTAGTTCGGTTCAACATAGTTTATGTATATTTGTGCCAGACGTCATATAGATGGTTAGAAATTAGCTTAAGATGTTCAAAATGATAAATTAGGCTAGCATGATGTGTTTTGAAATATATGAGGACTCTATTTGATCTAGTTAGTATCAGAGATGTGTTTGGGTGAATTATGTACAGGTTGATGCAGAGGAATTCATTTTGTTGGTATGCAAAGGTTGATACATTTTGTTAGATCATGTTCCTAATTCTTATTGTGATGATCAGCTTATCTTAATTTTGCTTTCGATTAAGGGTTAGTGGGTGATGACCTATCCCTTGAAGATGTTTTTGGTGATGTGATTTCATGTGCAATGTATAGAACTCTTTTTAGATGATGGGCCGATAGTATGAAGGTCTCTACAAGTTTTTGTGAGTTCCGCATTGGTTAAATCGATCCTTTTGGGCCAATGGTAAAATATGCATTGCATCTTCACCAAGCAGACTTCATGAAAGAGGATTGATGATCTGGATGGTATATATAAGTTAGAATTGTTGGGTAATAGTGTGTGTATGGCTTTGAGACAATAATGCAAGTAGTATGAATATGATGTGAAGATAAGGCAAAAATGAGGTCTGGAAGTGCTACAAAGTTGTCAGATGATTGCTTAACAACGAACTGTTATCTGCATTTTGATAGATGCTTTTTCTTTATATAGTTTAAACAATTTCTTATATGTATTGTACTTGGATAATTGTTTGTATCTTGTCCTGAAGAAGTAATCTTCAGTTGTGCAAGTCCCTTTCTGTAGTGAGCTCCCTGGGCTATGGCCTTAAACTTTGTAATCAATTAACATATATTGTCTTTTATTATAACTGTGGTTTTTCCCAGTTTGGGAATTCCATGTAAAAATATTGGTATTCTTGTGTGGATGCATTTATTATTTTTGTTATTTACTTTCATGCACATTGGATTAGATGGATGGTTTTGGTTCAAGTAGTTTAATTTGATTAGTTTTAGTTTATGTTGACTCCCCCCCCCTACATCCAGTATTGATCAACAATTGGTATCAGAGCTTTGGTACCTAAAGAGACAATTTAATCACTAAGGGAGATCTAGGATTTGTACACTTTGTTTAATCTAAAGATATGGATGCTATTAGTCATCATGACTAGGAAGTTGAAGGTGTTGTTGACATGGAAGGAGAATTAAGATCCACTTTAAAAAATCTGAATGAAAATAGATTCGTGTGCAAAAAGGCTGAAGACAAACATGCCTATTTGGGAAAGCTACTTGATGAAGGAAGAAAAGTAATAGATGATCTTGATGCAAAATTGAATAGCAAAACAAAAGAATGTACCAGATTTGAAAAAGTACATGAACTAAGGAAGGAACTGAAAGAGGCAAAGGAGAAAATTGATAAAGGTCTAAAACTAAAAGGAGAAAGTGAAGTACTTGATGCCATGCTCAATGCTCGGAAGCAAAATAACTACAAGGATAGACTTGGTTTTGAGAAAAGTGAAATTTCTAAAGACAAAGGAAAAGAAAAGGTCAAGGATATGAATTTCATTCCGGTCCTGAACAACAACAAGAATGACAAAAGGTTTTCACAAGCTACATCCAAGTATTTTTTTTATGGAATTTATTTTTCATGTAATAGATTTGATAATAGATCTAGTGAATGTAAAAGTCAAATCAAAAATCAATCAGTTAGCATAAGATGTTCCTCTTGCAATAAGTTTGGGCATAAGGCTGCTAAATGCAGAAGTAGGATGATGTGGAATGGATATAGAAACATGAGCTATACTTAGTCTTTCAATAGAATTTGCCATGCCTACAATAAATATGAGCACAAAGTCGTTGAATGCTAGACAAACAAGAGATTCAAAAATGACAGGATGAATAATGGAAAATCTTAGAAAGGTTTGCTATGTTATAACTGTAACAAGATGGGTCACATTGCATAACATTGCAGAAGCGAGATAGACAAGGTTAATGGTCCAACAAAGAAAATTGATATCAATCAACAAAGAGAGAAAATGAAGATGACATCGATAAAGAAATCAGAGGATAAGAGTGAAGATGGATCCGTACCATTTGTGGGTGTTGGGACCTCTTCCAAAACCTAATCAGACAGCTAGGTCTCAGGGCGAGATTTAAAAGCATATCTTACAAACTCACATGCAATTCAATGTTGAAGAATTTTCAATAGTGTTCAAGAAGTTATTTCTAGTGGATTCTAGATGATCTGATTGGTCCATAGTGAAAGAATTGAAACAAAGTATTTATCATCTTTTGGGCTATAGTGCATTTACGACGAGCAGTACTTGAGTGAGTTGAATATATTCGATTTTTAAACTCATTTTGCTCACTTGCAAAGTGATTAATTTCCTATGTGAAGAAGATCTATTGTACATTTTCTGAGTAAAAAACATTAGTGAGAGCAAACCCTAGCAGCAAATATGATGCCAATTCCAATTGGTATCGACCCTGAGCTCAAGCCACGACCTATTTTGAAGCCATATCCATTTTTTGCGACCATAAAAGATAAGGAAGGTGCATTTTCGAGTGTGCCAATTTACCCTTTGTATATAGAGGATGTTAGAGCCTACATTCATGCAAAAATAGGAGAGGTAAGCCATGCAAGTTTCAATGACCTTTGGGAGAAAATATCTAAAAGTGGTGGAATTTCTTTGAAGAATGAATACAAGAACATTGTCGAGTTAGGATTAAACATTTGGAGGGTTGTTCCTAACTTTTATTATTAAACCAACTAGATAAGTATTATTCTAAGCAGTATCTGGATAAACCCTATAATATTACAAAAAACGACATCAGGGCTTTAACTGTCTTATGTGAAAAGGGCACTATTCCGATGAAAAAGTTTGTGAAGAATGACACGATATATAAATTGACCGGCTCTAGATGGGATGGAAGAGCCACTGTCGAAGACATTAAGGACCCTAGACTCAAATATGCAATCAAAGTGCTTGCATACAAAATTTATTTCTACAATAACCTATTACAGTTGATTTAGTCCCACAACTTGTGGAAGAATAAATAATTCTTATTGACACCTTTATTATTCAATTATTATTTTAATATTTATCATATAGTGGTCGATTTAGGTTTAACTATAGAATTTAGGAATATTATTCATTCTTTTACTTTATTAGTTGCAAGTCTTATTCTATTAGTTGTTGTTCTTATCCTATCTAGATAAATTGTTTTGTAATCCTATTTATCGAGGCTTTCGCTACTTGTTTAATATCCAATATCATGGTAATCATTATGTGTAATATTTTTCATAATGTGGTATCACATCCCAAGCCAAGATTTTTGGGATCAATAAGCACATGGAGATTTATGGACTATTGTCAACAATCAAAATAAATCACTTATTGATGAATGGTCCTCCCCTTACAAACCCAAATATATAACAGAAACAAAGAAATAAATAAAAACCACTTGCTTTCTATTATCTCAATGAAATAAAAACTACAACATTCAGAATTAAAATTATATAGCCAGATGGACTTTCTCATACAATAATTTGTAAGTGAGAACCACAATTTACACTGTTTGAACTATCCTTTGTAACCCCCATTTGTCTGCTTTATCTAGAATTTTTAAGCACCCTAGAATATTCTGGAAAACTATAACCTCATTTTTAGGTGCCAAAAGCCTAAACATCCATTTTCCTACTTAAGAAGATATTTTATTAGAAATTGGAATTTTGGATTTCTTGTAGTCAAACTTTTGGGAGCCATAACTTTTAATCCAATTGTCGAATATTTAGTCATCATATTTCTTGGAAATCTTATGAAGAGACCTACTACGATGATTTGGGTTGATGACAAACTCATTCAACTTTCAATCCCATCCAAGGCTTCTAAGGCCTTCAAAATTGAATTTGAAGTTTTATTGGATAAATTTCCCAAAAACAATTAATATATATAAAATGTCACATGATATTGGGATGATCCTTTCACCATTGGCTTCATTTCACCATTTTGGAGGTTTGTGTAAGATTTTGTGCAAAAATGCCAACTTGCTAAAAATAGTAACCTTGCCAATTTTAAGCCTTATAGAAAATTAAATAATATTTTTGGGTGATGAAATATTTGTCTTACACCCTAGATGCTCCTACATTAGACACCTAGTGTAATTTGAGAACCAACATTATCACATCTCAAATGTTTTGAGGAAAACCAAGGCAATCAACCTCCATCTTAGATAACCATGGCAAACCTTCAACATGTCTTCCTTTCCATTTAAATAGACAATCTTCATATTGCCTAATTTGTGTGCTTCTACCCACATGCTTATTCAAGATGTCTTATAGCTCCTTTTTTGAAGTAGGTGCTAGAATATTCCACTGTGCTTCTATCGTTTGATCTCTAATACATCCTTTATGATTCTCTGTAAAATATGAAATGTTAGGCACAGTGAAATATTAAGCCCACTTGGCAACTTTGCCTCATAAGTGTTTACTGGATCATGCTTCTTCAGGATTTTGCATGGCCCAAATTGTTTTGGGTTCAACTTATTATATGTTCCCATTGGAAACCTCTATTTTCTCAAATGAACCATAACTTCATCTATAATATGAAATTCCTTATATCTCCCCTTTTGATCTAACTTACCCTTGTACTAAATATTCATCCTATTAATATGCTTTCTTACTTCTTCATGCAAATTCTTTAGGTGCTTTGCAAAGTCGTCAACTTCGAGACTACTCTTTTCTCTTGTATTCATCTTTTGTAACATTGACACATTTCTACAACTACTTCCATGTATACAATCTGGAATGGTGATTTACCAACACTCCTATTCACATAATTATTGTAAGCAAATTTTGCTTGTGGTAAAATCAAATCTCATCCCTTGGGTTTATCTCTTACTAAGCATCTCGGTGGGTTAACCAAACTCCACCTCTTCTAGATCTGCCCATTAATCTATGGATGATGCATAGAACTGAACCTTAAAATTGTCTTTATAATTTTTCATCTCTACAAATACCCAACAAACTTGGTATCTCGATCTAAAACTATTCTCTTTGGTAGACAATGTGGTGCAGTCACGGTTAGGAGGGACCTCACTGAGATCTATCTGGACCGTGCAGCAAGAGTAAACACAACAAAAGAAAGACAAGATGATGGAGGCAATGCAGAATTGAAAGAATTAGATCATGAAAACTGATTACAAATGGCCAATAACATCCCGACTTCAATATTTGGCCCACTGGGCTACTACATACATGCTCGATTATAGAATCGGTCAACTCCAAACCTCTAAATCTTAAGATATATCTATAATATTCTCTCAAATGAATTATGATGCTCAACTACATTGATTTATATGGTCTAGAGTGATTCGGTCGGCCCAAGAAGAATCAAACAACAATGAACATGATGAAACGTGCAAAACCACCATGTCGGCCTCCGCCAATGAAAATCCTTCGAAAAATCCAAAGGAAGAAGTGTGGATCAAAGGGAAGGTCGGCCACACACCAAGGAACATTAGAATCAACGAACTTAACCTCTGCAAGCTACAGAAAGGATCCGCAAGATTTGCCAATAGAAAATAGGTCCAAGGGGCTTTGGTGTTCTAAGCCAAAAAACTGTCTCGGAATCTGGAAGAGATAACTTGCCAGAAAAAGATCCAAATGTCTCGCGGTTCGGAAATAAGGAAGATAATCATGTTTACACTCCGGCTTCACAAGATCCGGTGAGAAAATGCAAGAAAGTGCAGAAAGAAATGCTGAAACTGCAAAACAGAAAATAGAAAACAAACTGAAAGAAATATTTTTGGTTGATGCAAGATTACCAAGAACCAGGGATGCTCCTGCATCAAACATTCGGGGTTGTTGAAAAAGTGAGTCCCTCACTTTCTTGGGGTCAAAGGAAAACCAAGGTGGTCCACCTCTGCCTGAGAAATCCAAGATGAATATTCAACTAGTTTGTCCTTCCATTTCACAAGATACTCCTTATATTGATTTCTCTAGTTGCTACGCCCAATCCTACTATCCAAAATGTCTTCAATCTGATCTGGTTCCTTCTGAGGCAACTTCTTCTCCAAGTCTGCAATATTTTTTTCACTTAATTCTGATTCATGATACTAATGTAGATCTGCAATGTTGAATATAGGTGAAATACTCAAATCGTCTGGTACCTTCACTTCATATGCATTTCTAGAACTGAATCTCCTCAAGATCTTGCAAGTTCCAAACTTCCTCATCGATAACTTGCTATAGGTTCCAACTGGAAATATTTATTTCTTAGATACGCCATCACTTCATCGCCAACTTCAAATTCCTTATATCTTCTCTTCTCATCTACTTTCTCCTTATACATATTGTTCATATCCTCCAAATGTTGCTTAACCTGAATATGTAAGGCCTTCATGTGATCTATAAAATCTTCTGCTTCTGCACTCCTCTTATCTTCATTACTTTCATCCTGTGATTCTGATATACCTCTAGGGTCTGGTCCGGTAACAATCTCAAAAGGTGTTCTTCCGATACTCCTGTTCACTGAATTGTTGTAGGCAAAATCAACTTGTGCAAAGATTAATATCCCAACTTCCGCTCTTCTCCCCTACTAAGCATCTCAACAAATTTCTCAAACTCCTGTTTACTACCTCTGTCTGTCCATCAGTCTGTGGATGAAAAGTAGAACTGAATTTCGAATCTATCTTCATCTTCTTCCAAAGTAATCTCCAAAAATAACCAACAAACTTAATGTCTCTATCTGAAACTATTCTCTTAGGTAACCCATGCAATCTCACTACCTCCTTGAAAAATAAGTCAGCTACATGCACTGCATCTGATGTTTGCTTACAAGGTATGAAATGAGCCATCTTCGAGAATCTATCCACCACCACAAATATAGAATCATTTCCTCTCTGTGTCTTAGGTAATCCAAGTATGAAATCCATTTTTATGTCCTCCCAAGGTCTATCCAGAACTGTCAAAGGTTTATACAATCACACATTCTGACTACTACCATTTGCAACTTGACAAATTCTACAGCTCTACACAAATTTCTTGACATCCTTATGAATCTGAGGCCAAAAGTAATGTTCACTCACCAATGCTTATGTTTTGTCAATACCAAAGTGTCCGGCTAATCCTCCACTATGCTTTTCCTTTATCAGATTCTCCCTCATAAAACTCTTAGGTATACACAAGTGAACTCTAAATAATATCCCATCCTGAATGAAATAATCCAACCACTTACTTCTATCTACCATAACCGGTTCTCTACATGCTCTCCAAGGTTCTACAAAATCCGGGTCATCATCATACAAGGTCTTCAATTCCTCAAATCCTGACACTGTCACTCTCATCTCTATTAGCAAAATTTTTTTACTCAATGCATCAGCAACTTTGTTTGACTTTCCACTCCTATGCTTCAACACAAAGGTGTAACTCTACAAGAATTCTACCCATCTCATATGTCTCTGATTCAACTTGCTCTGACTCTTCAAATACTGCAAGGCTTGATGATCAATATACAACACAACCTCCTTAGGCAATAGATAATGCCTCCACTTCTTCAAGGCTTGAACTATGGCATAAAATTCCTGATCATACACTGAATATCTCCTCCTGACATCATTCAACTTTTCACTGAAATAAGATACTTCTCTCCCTTCCTAACTCAACACTGCTCTAATGGTGTTCCCACTTACATCACAATCTACTTGAAATACTTTATTGAAATCCGGTAAACCTAACACAGGTTGTTCAGTCACCTACTTCGATAATTCAAAACTCTTATTTGCTCTGATTGTCCATTTGAATTCTTTCCTATCTCCTCTCTTTGTCTCAATCACAGGGCTTCAACCTGTACTAAAATTCCTGATAAACTTCAGGTAGAAACTAGCCAATCCATGAAATGATCTAACCTCTCCAAAGCTTTTCGGTGTAGGCCATTCAACAATTGTTCTTACCTTCTTAGGGTCCATCTTGAATCCATCCCCAGATATCACAAATCCCAAATAGACTAACTCTTCTTTCATGTGAAACTGCACTTCTTAAGATTTATGAGCAACTTCTCCTCCCTCAACCTCTGTAAAACTTGTCTTAAATGCAACAAATGCTCCTCTTTTGTCTTACTGAAAAATCAAAATGTCATCCAAATATATAATAATAAACTTACCCAAGAACTTCTTCAATACCTCATTCATCAATCTCATGAAAGTACTTGGTGCATTAGTCAACCCAAAATGCATCACCAACCATTCATACAATCCTTCATTTGTCTCAAATGCTATCTTCCACTCATTTCCTTCTCTAATTCTGATATGATGATATTCACTCTTCAAGTCTATCTTTGTGTAGTATTTAGCTCCACTCATACAATCCATTATGTCATCCATCCTAGGCAAAGGAAACTGGTACTTCACTGTGATCTTGTTTATTGCCCTGGAATCGATACACATCCTCCATTCTCCATTCGTCTTAGGTGCTAACACAGTTGGTCCTGCAGAAGGGCTCAAACTTTCTCAGATCAAATCTTTCTTCAACAATTCCTGCACTTGTCTATTCAACTCCTTATTCTCTGTTGGTGTTATCCGGGGTGCAGCTTTGTTAGGCAAACTAGCTCTGGGAATCAGGTCCATGCAATGACTGATACTCCTCACAGGTGGTAATCCATCAGGCACATTATCTGAAATGATGTCTTCATACTCTGTCAACAACTCCTTTATCTCCTCTGGTTGTTCTTCTTCATGATCCGGGTTCCCGGTCTTCTTAGGAACTAAGGCAAAATACACGTTCTCATGTCTCAATCCATCCAAGAATTTCCTTCCATCCACCAAACAGATTCTAGCATTCATACAGACTTCACTCTTCAGGGGCTCCTCCAAGGGTAGAAAGGTTTGTTTCATCCTGTTTGCTACAATAGTGTATATGTTCTTCCTTCCATCATGTATTGACTGCCTATCAAACTGCCAAGGTCTACCCAACAAAAGGTGACAAATATCCATAGACATAATATCACACAAAACTTCATCATTATAATTTCCAATTTTCAATTTCACCAAGCATTGCTCACTCACTAACAACTTATGATCGTCCTAAATCCATGCTATTTGGTAAGGCTTAGGGTGTTTCAATCTGTTCAACTTCAGTTTATTCACCATTTCTTCTAAAACAAGATTATTTGAACTACCACTATCAATAACTACTTTGCAACACTTACCGAATACCTTACACCTAGTCTTGAACAAATTTCTCCTCTGCAAGGGCTCTTCATCCTCTCCGGTATGACACAAGGCTCTCTTCATCATCAACATTTCTCCATCTTCCGGTTTGTTAGCTGATCTGGTGGGGCTTTCTTCTACCAATGTTGTTCTCCCAATGATCTTTGTCTTCTTACATTCGAAAGCATGATGTCCTTCTCCTCCATACTTAACGCAAGTTCCCCTAAACACTCTTATCTTGTCTTCTATCATCTTTTCCGAAACCTTCATTCCGGTAACCATCAAGTTCTCTTCTCCAGTAGATATTTTTGTCATCCTTCCGATATGAACTACCATCTTTGCTTACTTCCTTGTCCTTATTCTGAGATATACAAGTTCATCTTCCTCCAGAATATCTTCTTCATTCTTGAAATCTTCCTCCGTAAAACCTTCCACCTTTACCTCTTTGTCTTTGCTCATGTCTTTTGTTCAACTTCTCTTCTTCTTTCAAGGCATATTGGTAAGCTTCTTGGACACTATGCAACTTGGTCAAACTGAGTTCATCCTGTATAGACATCCATAACCCATTCAAATATCTTGCAACTTGTTCAATCTCATCATCGACATGTTTGGATCTAATATTCAACTCGTAGAATGCTTTGGTATACTCCTTCACACTAGACTCTTTCTACTTCAAGTTCTGCAACTTCTGGAATAGATTCACTTGATAATTAGCTGGCATAAATTTTGATTTCAACTTGGCAACCATTTGATCCCATGATTTGATCTTCTATTTACCTCTTCTCTATCTATCAACTTGTAAATGTTCCCACCAAAGAGATGCATGAGGGTGAACTCACAATAATGGTTCCCACTTTTTTGCCACTTTTGACACTGAGATGAACAATTTTAAAATAATCTTCAACTTCCAACAACTATAACTTTTAAAATATTAAGAATTTAAAGATGATGTAAATTAGTGATTTGTAACATTTTGTCTGTAGATTCTATATGTATTTTTTTCAAATTTTTTTGAAGGATTTTTTTTTAATTTTTTCATCTCCCTCGAAAAGTAGTTTTTAACAACAAACTACATTTTTAAGAGTGATGTGCCTCCCGAAACGCATAACTTTTTTTTAATAAATGATAAAAACTCAATTCTTTCGAATTTTGGTTTGTAACATAAATATCCAAGGCTTGCAGTTGGTTTGATAGTGATATGTTGAATATTTTTCATTTTATTAAGTTTTGAAGTCCGACTAATTATATTTTACACATAGGTGTACGTTTGAACACATAACTTGTTGTATATGTATCGAAATTCAATTTTGTTTTTTTGTTAGAAAGAAGACATCAATACCTAGGATATAGATATTTTTCAAAAAAAATTTGAATTAGTTTACTATTTTTCCCAATGTGTTGAATAGAGAAATTCTTGTTCAGTAAAAAACTAATGTTTGGTAAAATTAAAAAAACAAGTTCATAATAAACTCAATATGTAATAAAATTATAGTTATTGGAAAGCTTGTTTCGAGTACTACAATACTACTTTTTGGGTTGTCAAGATCATTCCATTTGAGCCTTCAACCAGAGATTTGAGGGCCAAAAATCTACAAAAAAATGTAGAAAACTTCAGAGAAGTGTTCAAGCGAACCCCCTATTTTTAGGGGGGTTCAATCAAACCCCCCCCACCCCCCAATATAATTGAAAAACGATATAAACAAGCATTAAAGGTGATTCGCTCGAAAGGGGGGTTTTGAGCGAAGTGGGGGCTTCGCTCGAACCCCAAAGGGTAGTTCGTTCGAACACCCCCACTTCGCTCGAACCCCCTCCAATTTTTTTTTCCTCCCACCTCGTTTTTCCTTCGTGGGTGAAAGTGGGAACCATTATTGTGAACTTACCCATGACCTTTCAACCGAGTATAGACATATTTCACCTTTCTTTCTTCCGTGGTGTTCTCAAAATCAAAAATTTTCTCCATCTCTGAGATCCAATCCATTAATTCATCTGAATCCAACTTGTCATCATACTCCGGTAGAGTAAAATGTGGTTTGGTGTTCGCCCTACTCAAAACCCTCAAGAACCTTTCTTCATCTGGATCAATCGCCAGTGGATTTGCTACTTGTTCTACCAGTGCTTCATCTTCGCTCACATCTTCAATATGTCGACCTCTTCTCTGGGTTGTTTCAATAGCTTCCAACCGGGCTACAATTCCTCTCAACATTTCTATCACGGCAGGGTCTGCATTCCCACGTGCTCCACCATTCCTATTTCCTCTTTGTTCCATGTTCACGCTAGTCCTCTGCAGCTGCAGGTCGGATCCACAATCCACCACCCCACAAAAAAATCTTCAGGACAACGCAATCTCCGAAACGAAATCTCACTCTGATACCACTTGGTGTAGTCACGGTTAGGAGGGCCCTCAAAGAGATCTATCCAGACCATGCAGCAAGAGTAAACACAACGAAAGCAAGACAAGATGATGGAGGCAATGTAGAACTGCATAAATTAGATCATGAAAACTGATTATAAATGGTTGATAACATCCCAACTTTAATATCGGCTCACTAGCCTACTAGATACATGCTCGATTACAGAATCAGTCAACTCCGGACCTCTAAATCTTAAGATATATCTTCTATATTTTCTCGAATGAATTATGATGCTTAATTACATTGATTTATATGGTCTAGAGTGATCCGGTCGGCCCAAGAAGAATCAAACAATGATGAACATGATTAAACATGCAAAACCACCATGTCGGCCTCCACCAATAAAAATCCTTTGGAAAATCCAAAGGAAGAAGTGCAGATTGAAGGGAAGATCAACCACACGCCAAGGAACATTGGAATCAATAAACTGAAGCTCCACAAGCTACAAAAAGGATCCACAAGATTTGCCAATAGCAAATAGC
The DNA here is from genome assembly GCF_030272615.1 of Cryptomeria japonica. NCBI lineage: Eukaryota > Viridiplantae > Streptophyta > Pinopsida > Cupressales > Cupressaceae > Cryptomeria > Cryptomeria japonica. Next base: position 51,061,691 of record NC_081407.1, on the reverse strand, counting down.
TCCAAGCGGCTCTAGTGTTTTAAGCCAAAAAACTGTCTCGAAATCTGGAAGCGATAACTTGCTGGAAAAAGATCCAAACGTCACGGGGTTCAGAAATAAGGAAAATAATCATGTTTACAAGCAAAATCTGTCTCTGCAAGATCCGATGAGAAAATGCAAGAAAGTGCAGAAAGAAATGTTGAAACTGCAAAACAAAAAACAAACTGAAAGAAATGTTTTTGGTTGATGCAAGATTGCCAAGAACCGGGGATGCTCCTGCATCACAATGTAGTCTCGCCACCTATCTAAAAAATAACTTTGCCACATTAATAAAATCAGTAGTCTTCTTACAAGGAATACAATGTGCCATCTTTGAGAGTTTGTCCACTACCATGAAAATGAAATAATGTCCTATGCACGTCTTAAATAAAGCAAGAACAAAATCCATACTGATGTCCTCCCATGGCCTCTCTGGCACAGGTAATGAATGATATACCCCTATGCTCTGACTTGTTCCTTTTTCCATCTAACATACTCTACAACTTTGCACAAACTTCCCTACATCCTACTTTAAAATTGGCCACTAATAATACTTACTCAGAAGAGAAATGGTCTTATCTCGACTAAAGTGTCCTACCAATCCTCCACTATGCTTTTCCTTAATTAAATTCTCCCCCATGGAACTCTTTACAATGCACAACTAGCTTCCTTTGAATAACATATCATCTTGGATTATAAAATCCAACCATCTTGTCTTGCCTAAAGTAACAAGCTCTATGCAAACTCTCTAAGCCTCTCCAAAATCATGATCCTCAAGATACAAACTCTTGATTTCATTGAACCTGATAACTTTGATTTGGATCTCTTTCAACAACTTTTTCTTTACTCAAGGCATTTGTAGCTATGTTAGACCTTCCACCCTATGTTTCAAAACAAAAGTGTAACTGTACAAAAACTCAACCCTTTTCCAATGCCTTTGATTCAAATTTACTTGACTATTTAAATATTGTAAAGCTTGATGATTAGTCAATAAAATAAAATCTTTTGGTAAAAGATAATGTCTTCATTTCTTTAATGCTTGAAATATAGCATAAAACTCGTGATCATAAACAAAATATTTTCTCTTGGCATCATTCAATGTTTTACTAAAATAAGCTATGGGTTTACCTTTCTGACTTAATACTACTCCTATTGAATTGCCACTAGCATCACAATCTACCCAAAATACCTTATTAAAATATGAAAGTGCCAAAACAAGTTGCTCTATGACTCTCTTCTTCAACATGTCAAACTTATTTATTGCTCATGTAGTCCACTTAAACTCCTTTCTATCCCCTATGACTATTTCAATTAGTGGTGCACAAATATTGCTGAAATTCCTCATATATATTTTGTAAACGCTAGCCAAACCTTGAGAAGATCTCACCTCAATAGCACTCCTTGGGGTAGGTCATTTAATGAGAGCCCTCACCTTCTCTAGGTCTATTTTAAACCATCTACTAAGACAACAAATCTCAAGTACACTAACTCCTTCAGAAAACTGCACTTTTTCAGGCTAATGAACAACTTCTCTTCTCTTAGCTTCTCAAAGACTATATGAATATATAATAAAAACTCCTCCAATTTCCTACTGAAAATCAAAATATCCAAGTAAATAATAAAAAAATTTAACAAGAAATATTTTAGTACCTCATTCATGAATCACATGAATGTGCTTGGTGCATTGGTTAAGCCAAAAGGTATGACTAACCACTCATACAAACCCTCCTTGGTTTTGAAGGTTGTCTTATATTCATATCCTTCTCTAATTTGGCTCTGAAAATACCCCCTCTTTAAATCTATCTTTGTGAAATACTCAACTCCACTTAAATAATATATAATGTCATCCATCCTTGGCAAGGGAAATCTATACTTGATGATAATCTTATATATAGCTCGGGACTTTATACCCATCCTCCATTCTCCATACTTCTTTGGTGCTAGTACTACAGGTACCATACCTGGAATCAAACTCATTTGGATCAATCTTTTTTTGCAACAGTTCTTGTATTTGTTTGGTCAATTATTCATTTTTCAATTGGAGTCATTTTATGAGCTACCTTATTTGGCAAACTAGCTCTAGGAATCAAGTCCATGTGGTGACTAATCTTTCTATGTGGAGGCAAACTCTCAAGCACATTATCAAAACACAATGTCCCAAAACTCATTGAACAAATTTGAAACCTCTATATGTATCTCTATATCATCCTCTATCAACTCTAGGAATAAAAGCATAACTAATATGTTCATGCTTCCTCTCTTCCAAAATTTTTCTTCTATTAACTAAATATATTGTAGTATTACTACATAGATTTTCTTCTACCTCTTTTGGGGGCTTCAATTTATAACTCAAACTTTATTCTTTGTTAAGGAAAAGGTGTTGGCATGTCCATCATGTATTGCACATCAATCAAACTACCACGGTCTCCCTAACAACATATGACAAAGATCCATAAGCATAATATTATACAATATCTCACGTTATAATTTCCAATCTTGAACTTTACCAAACATTGTTCATTGAACAAAGCTTTATGGTCCTTCTACAACCAAGTAATCTAGTATGGATGTCTTCTTCTCTCTAACTATAACTTACTGAGAATTTCTTTTGAAACAAGGTTATCTGTACTACCTCCATCAATAATTACATTGCGAACTTTACCTTCACACTTAAATCTTGTGTCCAAAATAAATTATTCCTTTGAGGTGGTTCTTTCTCTTCATTAAGCAAGGTTATTCTAGTAACAAGATCTTTTTTAGTTTTTAGAAAGAGAATAATAACATGTTTTTAATAGTTATCTACATTTCCAAATTATGCATTACCCTCTAGTCTTCTATTTTTCCTTCCTTTATGTCTATATATGTGTATGTTTCATACCTTACATGTATCTATGCTTCATGTCTTATGTATATTTATGTCTGACATGTTTTACAGCATATTTACCCCATGTGAGTATACACCTTTCTAATGTATGCCTTGTGTTTTATATACGCTTCGTAATTTACGTGTGTTTTCTTCGTGACTGATGTGTTTTCATCATGTCTATCCCATATGTGTGTTACAAGTGTGCCTTCTTAATGTATTCTTGTTGTCTTATGATTTTACCCATGCTTAACAAAGATGAAAATAACATCTCCTAGCACTAGCAAATGTAGTGACACCCTTATGAAGGTATAGGTGAATAACATATGATTATTGGGACTCACCAAAAGTAACAATGGCAAAGGTCACAATGTACAAATAAGACCCTTAGAAAAAAATGGATGAACAAAAATAGTCGGATATACATAAAAACATCCGAGTATCCAAACTGAAATGTCAGTCTAATAAGATCAAATCATTCACTAATAAGAGAGATAGCTGATCAAAAGGTAGAGATTCTTGATGAGTAGATCATCATTATTGTTGATTTACATGAACCATGGGTGATATACAGATCTCAAGGTCAACCTTATGTTTAAGAAGAAGAAATGGTTCTTGGGATTGTGTATAGGAGAAGTCACAAGAGACAAGTTGTTTGGACAATAAGAGATATAGACATGGATACAAACTTATTTTGGAATTCAAGTATATAGCATTCATCAAGTAGTTACTAGGATCATTAGTATATAAGGGATTCCAGCATGCCTTCAAATTACTTAAGGTCAAGATACAAGAAAATAATCATGATTATTGTTGTTGAGAGCATGTGCAACCTCAAAGGTTTTATGTAATTCTTACTTGCGTCCTTCAATATGATTAATTCTTGGGCTACTTTCTAATTCAAGAAAAACCAAGTATCTACTGTTCAGATGAAGGATTCTAGAACAACATGCATTCATAGAAAACAACCAAAATAAGGTCATAAGTGTGTGTCGTAACCTTATCCTAATATGTGGAAAAACTCACCCTCACATTCTCACAAAGATATCCAATGAGCAAACATTGGCATTATTATAAGATGGCCTTGATCCTTTTCTTTGGAAGATGAGAGAAAACTTGTCAGTTTCCAACTATTGGTCATGTAACTCACATTCAAATTAAGGGAGAAAATATATATGTCATAATTTGAATCGGCAATAATATTAGAGTAGCATAACAAAAGGTGGATTAAGAATTAGACTCTATGATCATTGAATCATTGCTTGAGGACAAACAAACGGGAGGACTATAATGTCCTCAAAATAAAATACCTAAACAAACATCAGAAAATCGTCTTATTCATAAGACCTCACGATTTTGCAAAAATCCCGATCCATAAATTAATATGCTAAGACAAAGATCTGCAACAAAATGAGCCTGTGTTGCGATGATAGGAAGGAGCACGTTATTGAAGGGACGAATGTAACATGCAAGTTTTGATAGACTGATTTGTCCCCCGAGTATGATGATCGATTCATTAGAAAAGCATTTATTAATAATAATCAATCGTCACTATTAGAATAACAATGATTAACATCATTATAGGCATTCTACAATGACAGTAAGGGTGGAGTGAAATAGCATGAGTGTGTTAATGTTAACTTTTATCTTTGTTTAAATTTGACAACTATTCATATGTCAAAATATTAATATTAATTATAAAATTGATATTTTTAAAATACATTATATAAAACAAAATATATCCTCATCAAAATTATAAGTTTTAGATAGATATATAAATATAAAATGAAAACAAAGATATTTAAAAATAATCCACCATTTCATAATTACAATATTCTTTAAAAAATATATTTTATAATTTTTTTTAAATGATTTTTGTGAACAATGATAAGAAGTTTAAATTTAAATATAAAAAATTAGATATCAATTGTCAATAAAAAATTTGTAGCAAAGAAAAATAAAGTAGATACAACATAATTTAAATATTTTTGTTTGTAGTAAATATAATTTAAAATGAAATAAAATAATTTTAAGATAAATAAAATAGTTTTTGTAGACGTATAAATCTGACCACTTTCTTAAATAAATATTTAATATTTATTTTAACCATATCCCCTTATTAATTAAATTCTATTTAATTGATTTCTTCGCATTCATCTATTTGATTAAATAAATTACTCAGTTTATTTAATTAAATTCATATAAACATTTTCTAGCCTTTAATTAAAATAAATCACTTTATTTTAATTAAAACCCCTTTCTCCATTTTTAATTAAATTTACATTTAATTAAATTGATCCTAGCAAACAAATAAATCTTATTCATTTATTAAATCCCCTACTTGTATTTATGCAAGTTGCATCTATTTTAATTGAAATAAAGTAATTTTATTTTAATTTAAAAAAATTTCCTTCATCCACTTGCATTTTTCTATATCTCCCACTTGCCTCCTAAACCCCTTCTAGATTCTTCTAATCACTTCCAATTTAGCCTAATTCATCTCCTGATTATTGTCACATTCTTAAGCAAACGGAAGTCACTTCTCAAAGCCTCCAAAATCTTAAATAACCTTTAAAGGCTTTATGTCTTCAAATGGTTAACCTCTAAAGTCTTCCAAACCATTAAAGGCTCTTACATAACCATTTATGGTTAACTCACCTTTGAACTTTGGTTAGAGACTTTCCTCTAACTTAACCATCATTTTGACTCAAGGGTCTCATCAAACACTTATGGCTTTGACCATAGTTATCCATTTAACCCTTGCACAAGAGTTTACCCCTTGGGTAAAAGCTTTATCCATTGGATAACCTTAACCCTTACCTCCTAAGGTAACCTTCATGTCTTCTCAGGCATTTAATGTTTTTTGCATCTCCTCTCAAGCAACCTCTTGTTGGCAATTGTCACCATTTCATTGGTGAGAATTGTAAACATGGATTGATTAGCTTTCTATTCTAGCACTTGTTAAGATTATTCAATCTCAACCATCCATTGCCCTATTTTACCTATAAATAGAGCTCTCATTCTTCATTAACCAGATCTCCAAGTTTTTATGCATCTACATTATAGCCTAATTTACTAAGCATCTTAGCCTCTCTTTGTTAGAACATCATCATAGAATTTAGAATTATTTTTCATATCATAGAATATTCATGCTAGGCTAGTATATCATATTAGGATAATTTGTTAGTCTTTATTTTATCACATCATTATCTTCATCTTAAACTTAATCTTCATAGTTTTAACACATCATATAAATCTTAGAATGCATTCATGCATGTAAAACAAATATCACTCATTCTTGGAGTTATCATTCCTAAGTCATTTGCTCAATGATCTGAGAGCAAAACATTGGCTTTAGGGATTCTCTGAGATAGAGAACAATGGAACACCCCTTAGAAAGTTAAACTAATTCAATTAGTTCATATACTTGCACCAAGAGTCTCATTGGTATGTGAGTCTTTTGATTTTGATTTATTCGTTTTGGTCACCGTATTTTCCCACATACATTTCTGGCACCCACCGTGGGCCCGTCCCCAAAAATAACATCATTTTTTGTACAAGTTAAGGATTACAAGCACGCTGGAACACTCTATTAACACATTTGGAATATATTGTAGCACATTTGTGGAAAACTTTACCGTATTCATCGCACTGTTTAGCTTATAGAAACCATTTCTTAGCGCATTTAGCTTTCTACCTGGCGCGTGTTCTTCTCTACTTTTTTTGGCGCATAGGAGTATCAGTTTAGCACATTCAGGCATCAAAGTAGCACGTAGGTTCTCTCTTTGAAATATTTTACACCATACTGTAGCGCATCTGTGCAGAAGTTTAGCGTGTTTATGACAGAAAAGAAAAATTTGTGACAAAGTCAGAAAAATTAGGCTTGTGAAGCTCACCATATGAGTTTTGATTTTTCTAACTTGTGTTTTCTTGCAGGTCTAACAATTTGATGCAAGATTGAAGGAGTTAAAGTAGGATTTGCATTTAATTTTTCTAGTTTTTTCAAAGTTGGCTAAAATTAATTCATTTTCTTTTCAAGCTAAAAAGAATCTTATTAAGTTTCAATTGGTGAAAGACTCACATTTCAATTTGGGGGTTTAAAAGGAATCAAATTTGCAAGGTTAAAAAGAACAACAACTTCACATTTTCCTTCTTACAAGTTAGGTTCACACTTCAAATTTTGGGTTATAAAAAGAACAACAAACAATCTTTTATTTTCTTGCAAAGGTTAAAATTCACAATCAATACTTGTTTGAAAGATTAAAAAGAACAATCCATATTTTGTTTTGCAAAGCAATTTCAATCTCACAGCAACGTGCATTATTTTAAGTTGACCAGGATTTCATTTCCTAGATTAAACAAACAAATTGCTTTATGGGACTCAAAAGAACACCATGCTTGTTGGAGCAACATCTCCAAATAGGTCTTAGCTAATCATTGTTTTGGAAGGATAAAAAGAAAATTGTTTGCCTTGTCTCGAAAGTGGTAGGTATATGCTCTCTCCTTAATTGGGTGACCAAAAAACCAAACCACTCTTTTATGCTTTATTTTACTTCAAGCAATTAAATCCTTTAGAAGGTCTGCCCTCTCGAGTTGCATGTAGGGCGCCTTTAAGGCCAGTGAGAGGGGAACGACCTAAGTCCGAAATGACTTTATCGTCAAGTGTTCCAACCCACTATAATCAAATGTGGAGGCTGATGAAAATCCCCTCCAATGGTTTTGCTCAGTGATTAGTCTTCCTCCAGTATCTTTAAGATATGTAAAGCCTTTGTTCTAAAGGTTGGGAAGCCTCTCGAGGGATTTTATCACTGAAGACCAAACGGAAACCTGATTAAAAACCATATAATTAGAAGCTCTGAGTGGAGTCAGTTACCAAACATTGGCAATATCATAGTGCAAGGGTGGACAAGAATCCGCCCCCAAGATCACTCACCATATATCTCCTAAGATAACTACGCAATTAAGAAGCAATTCACCTTGGGTTAATTTATGGCAAAAGGCAAAAAAATGGGCGCACCTTAGGGGGTGACAAGGTTGTTTGAGCTGACAGAGTATTGAAACTAGTGGGCTATGATATTGTCAATGACCCTTGAATAAAGAGTCTGCTTTGTCTGTCTTTTTGTAATCCAAACCAGTAAAAACATCCTCAAAAGAACATACACTATTTGTTTAGCATAGACAAGTTGTTATCACTTCTATCTGTTGTGTTTTCAAGTCATTTTCAGAAACTCATCCATCAAATCACAAAAGTTATTTCTCAACATCACAGCAAAAAAATCAAAACAAAGTTATCAGGACAATTAGCGTGTGGGAGCAACATCCTAGCGCATCTCAACCATCCAATAGTGCATTTTAACCAAAAGTTAGCACTTTCATTATTTACATTAGCGCATGATCAATATCATACTTGTAAGAATTTAGATGGTGCTTCTCAACATCACTGTAGCGCATAAGAGCATCAACCTAGCGCATCCAAAGCATATTATAGCGCATATATACCAAACATCAACACGTCAAAGGGACATATTAGCGCATAACCTATCCAGCAATTATATTATCAAACAATATAAAATAGTGCATTTGAGAGGCAGCATAACGCATCTAGAACATTCTGTAGCACTTTGAGAGCATCCTTTAGCGCATCAAGTCTCTGTTCTAGTGCATAGTCAAAATTAGTAAAAAACAAAGAGCAAACCAACCACCTTGTGAAACTTTCATCAACACTTTTGGATACCCTTTTGGGTCCTCTAACAAATCCAGCAACGAAACTTCAAAAAAGAATCATAAGTGAGAAATTGTCGAATCCAACAAAGCACTCTTAAAAAGAGTTTTCAAATCTTCAACTAGCTTGAGATCAGATTTCATCCAACAAGATTAAGGAGTATCAGAACAGTATTCAAAGGTTCCACCATCCAAATAATCATATCAAAACAATACCTAGTTAGATTCTCAAGTTGTCAAATTAAGTTTCTAGATCGTGAAACTTGATCATATCATTTGACACACTTTGTTGTAAAAGCAATTAGAACTAAACTTCTACTTGACAAGTAAACTTGAGTTTCCAAAACGAAGTATCCATATCCAAACATCAACATCAACATTGATCATTTGTGTATGACCACTCCCCATATTTTGAAAAGAGGAAGTCTTCATCAAAAGACTAAGTTGAAGAAGAGACAACCTAGTTCTAAGGCACTTATCAAAAAGAATAAATTTCTCTACATCAACTATCAACTCTTTACATCACATCGCACATTCTTGCGTCATATGCAGTTGTATATCCAAGGAAAAACCAACGAATTTGACAAAGAACCTTCGAGAAGTAGGGCTTACAATCAAAAAACAGAATTCAACCAATGCCTTAATAGTGGAGGAAGTATTAACACCGCTTTGTTTCCAAAGTTTCTTATCACTTACAACGAAGCTTGACCTGAGCCACCAACTCCACAAAGATCCACAATAGAAGAAGAAGAATTCACCACGGTAGAGATATATTAATGCTCGTTGTCACTCGATCTCAGAGAAACAAGAAGAAGGAATCACAACCAGAATCAAGTATGAGTCGTAGACTGTCCAATCCTTTTGATGAATATGCGAATATGGGAGAAACAGAGATCACCGACGAACTTCTCCAATAATGTCAAGAAAATACAGCTTTCCAAAAACTTTTAGAAAGACTTATAGAAACGGATAAACAAAAATATCTACTCATGCTAACTAGCAAAGGAGTCAATATTCCTGAGGATTTCAACACAGAAAACTTAAGGAATACAGATAAGAGAATTTCAAGAACAAGAGCGATAAACTAAGCTTATCAAGAACAACGGAGAGAAGAAGAGACACGTGATCAAGAAAACATACGCAACCAAGATCACACCCATGAACAAGACAACACTCACGAACAAGACCATGCCCACAATCGGGACAATCTTAATGAACGAGGGGAAGCTCCCCATCGAAGCACAAATGCGCCCCTATTTGCTCTTACACAACGACTCCAAACACTCCAAAGACAAATGCAAGATATGCAACAAGGGACCACGGTACGATATTCATTAGATGACATTTGTCCTTATCCTTTTCATAGGAGATTGAACATGGTACCTTTTCCCACAAATTCAGATATACCAAAGTATGACAAATACGATGGTAAGAGTTATCCCCGTGATCACATTCAGGAATTTTGTACCATGTGCTTAGAGTTTTCTCACAACTACACATACTTAATGAGATTATTTCTAAGAAGTTTGGGAGGGAAAACAATGGAGTGGTTGTCAAAACTCACACCTCCCATCAGATCATTTGATGAGTTGGTGAACAAGTTTATAACATAATACTCCTATAACATCCAACACGCAATCACCATGCTAGATGTGTGTAACACGAAAAAAAAGAAAAATGAAACATTCATGGTGTTTCTACAACGATGGAGGCACATGGTATCAAGATATCCACGAGATGTGCTTGAAAAGGAAAAGATGGAAATCTTCATAGACAATCTAAATAGTGAGATGAGTTATCAACTCAAACTACAATGTATACCATCTTTTGCAAATTAATAGAAAATGGTATCCAAGTAGAGGAAGCTTCCATCAAGAAAGGAACATTGAAGTTCTTTAAGGAAGGTGTTAATTCATCAAACAATAACACCTTTAACAATCAAGACAATAACAACAATTCGAATAAGTCCAAATTTTGGACAAGGAACAAAAACATTGTTAATGATGGAGTAATCGATGCCAACAATGTGAAGTCTAAACAACCAGTGTTGACTTTATCAAGCAATCCACTATCCAATAATGATCAAAAAAGTGCTAATCAAGGCACTAATACTACCCATTCAGGTAGATCCTGTATAAAGAGACACCATGTGCCAAGTCTTGGACATAGACTTGACATACGATATACTATTGGGTCGTCCATGGATCCATGAAATGCAGGTGGTGCCTTCCACATACCATCAATGGATCAAGTTCCCCTAAAATGGACAAGAAATTTCAATATCTGCGGATAATAACCCTTTTCAATATTGCAATGCTATGGGAGCAGCTCAAGGTAGCTTGGTTCCACACAACAAGGAGGCCCAAGCTTCCTCAGCATCCAACCATCCTTTTGAATCAAGTGTCTCATCAAACACTTATGGCTTTGACCATAGTTAGCCATTTAACCCTTGCACAAGAGTTTGCCCCTTGGGTAAAAGCTTTATCCATTGGATAACCCTAACCTAACCTTAACCCTTACCTCCTAAGGTAACCTTCATGTCTTCTCAGGCATTTAATGCTTCTTGCATCTCCTCTCAAGCAACCTCTTGTTGACAATTTTCACCATTTCATTGGTGAGAACTGTAAACATGGATTGATTAGCTTTCAATCCTAGCCCTTGTTAAGATTATTCAATCTCAACCATCCACTGCCCTATTTTCCCTATAAATAGAGTTCTCATTCTTCATTAACCAGATCTCCAAGTTTTTATGCATCTACATTACAGCCTAATTTACTAAGCATCTTAGCCTCTCTTTGTTAAAACATCATCATAACATTTAGAAGTATTTTTCGTATCATATAATATTCATGCTAGGCTGGTATATCATGTTAGGATAATTTATTAATCTTTATCATATCATTATCTTCATCTTAAACTTAATCATCATAGTTTTAACACATCATATAGATCTTAGAATGCATTCATGCATGTAGATCAAATATCACTCGTTCTTGGAGTTGTCATTCCTTAGTCATTTGCTCAATGATCTCAGAGCAAAACATTGGATTTAGGGATCCTTCGAGATAGAGAACAATGGGACACCCCTTAGGAAGTTAAACTAATTCAATTAATTCATATACTTGCACCAAGAGTCACATTGGTATGTGGGTCTTTTGATTTCAATTTATTCATTTTGGTCACCGCATTTCCCGCATACAGTTCCAATTGATATCTCTCGGTATTTCTCTAGATAGACGTATTCAAGATACTTGTATTAGTTGCATCCCAAAAGGTGTGAATGTAATTAATATTAACAAAGATGCGGGTGCGATTTAGCAAAGGAAGAGGTGTGTTGGTAAAAGAGGAGAATATAAGTAACAGAGGCTAGCAATAAAAAAAGGGATGGATCCCAAGAAAAATCACTCCACGACAAAGCAATTGAATATTATAAGTCTGTAGCGATCTCTTTCTCAAGCAATTGAATATTATATTATAAATTGACAACTCCAATCATAAGAAGAGGATAAGGGTGGAAGTAAAATAGGGAATACACCTAGAAGGTACAAGCAACCATTTCCCAAAACACATCAAGCATCAAGAAGATCAGAAACATCAATCAATCCAAGAGGTGATCATCATCGAATCATTCAAATAGATCAAATCATTCAAGCAGAATAAATCATTCAAAGCAGATCAAGTCATTCAAGTAGATTGAAGAACAAGAAAAATCGTTTCTCATAAGATAGAGAGAAGCAATGACAAAGGAGACAATTCCAATTCACCACAATAGAATTCTAGTTTTCTGAAATTATTACTACCAAACCTTTATTCAGTGGTATACTCGATATTTCTGCCAATCATTGTCTTATATATGTATACCTGTTGCTTATGCATAATAACTCGAATGCTTAAGTATATGTTCATATGATAGAATATAAGGTGTGCTTGATTGTCTAAAACCCACCTTTTAGGAAGGTCCTGGGGTGTAAGCAAAAAGGGTATAAGAGGGCTAAGTAGGTTGTCCTAGAGTTGACCATAATGGCTCCTAGGACAAAAGGGCACTTATGTAGAAGAGCCAAGGAACCCACTTACGACCTCTGCCCAACTCCACAAGTTGACACTTGTCTTTAGGGAGATAAAACATTGATAGGGAAAGTAGGTACAAGCTATTAAGCAAGCAAGAGGGTTGTGGTACACATCTACTCTTGGGCTTAGTGTAGAAATGGCTTTGGGCAGACCCATCATGTCTCTTCCTCCAAACCTAATATGATTGTATAATATTATTGATAGTATATGAAAAGTCATATATATATGTATACATACATATATACATATATATATATATATATATATATAGGTAAGTGCACAAAGATGGTGATCAAAAAGGGGGGTATAAGTGGACACTTTTTTTCTGAAATCAGGTGAACCTGACCTTGGAGGCAAAATTTGAATGTCATCCACTCAAGATATAAAGATAATCAAAGAACAAATATTGTAGTAATCTGAATCTAGTTTCCAAACTACTAAACTTTTTCAAAATTGGATAAGATTAAGGGGGTCAAATCATTCGCGCACGAAAAATAGACTCTGATTTTTTAAGAAAAACATAACATAGTGTCTGTCGTGTGCATCAAAAAAGTCATTTTTAGATTTAGTATTTTGAAAAACCCTTTGGCAAAAAGATAGATAAGAGTGAGCACTAGAAGATGTGTATTTTTTTGTAATTTTTTGTTGAGTATTTGTTTTTTTATGATTTTTTCGATCGAGCACATCCTAAAAATTAGGTACCTGTTCGTGCGCGAAGCATAAGTTGCACTAAAAAAATCGAAAATGCAAATTTTTTTTTTTAAATTGTAAAGAATCAAGTTCACTACAATAATATATAAAAAATTTTAAATTTGGATAATTATATCAAAAGTTATTAAAAAAATGGTGCACGTATGTCTGTGAGAACTATGGAGATAGTGGTAAAAGAAATTCAATAATAATATGTTATTGTTGTTCAAATTTTTAAAAAACCATATGGTTAGAAAGCTCAGAAAATGGGAGAAAATATGATAGAAATTTTAGAAATACCAATTGAACATGCCAAAAAAGAGGGAAATGGAGGGAAATCAAACTTCCAAACCGTAGCTTTGTCATCCAGGCCTATTTCCAAGCCTAAATAGACAAAAGCGCGTACGGGGTACCTATGGTATAAAAAGCGCGTACGAGATACTTATGGTGTAAGAAGCGCATCCGTTCTATCTTAACTATAAAAAGCACGTACACGCTATTTTTAGTATTGAAAGCGCATACGCGCTATTTGTACTATAAAAAGCGCATACGTGCTATTTTTACTAGAAATAGCGTGTATGAGCTAAGTTTGTTTAAATTTTGGGAGTGTATAATATGCTATTGCATATATATATAATATGTGTATATACATATAATATATAATTTATATATAATATTAAAAATAAAAAATATATAATATTTATATATATATATGTATATAATAATATATAATATATTAAATATATATACACATGTGTGTGTGTGTGTGTGTTGTCTCCCTCTCTCCCCCTCTTAAGCGCGTACAAGGTGCCTCTCTCTCTCTCTCTCTCTCTCTCTCTCTCTCTCTCTCTCTCTCTCTCCCCAATATATCTTCTTTTTGTTTGCATATATATAAGGTGATAAGAAGATTGACAAGGTGATCGGTTTTTTTTAATTTTTTTAAGAAGATAGGATATAAAGTAGAACGTTTCAAGAAAATGAACGTATTGGTTTCTTTGGATCGTGTGGATGTATTGGTTGGATAATATTTATGGGTTGTATGGTGTACTAAGGGGTCATATGGTGTATTATGACCCCTGAGGTGTCGTTATGGGTCATATGGTGTTCTATGATCCCTTAGGACACCATATGACCCCTTAGGACTCCATATGGTGTCGTTATGGGTCATATGGTGTCCTAAAGGGTCATATGGTATTCTATGACCCCTTAGGATACCATATGATCCCTTATATGTCATTAGAGGTCATATTGTTTCCTAAGAGGTCATATGGTGTCCTATGACCCCTTAGGACACCATATGACCCATTAACGCACCATACAACACATAACGACACCATATGGTGTCCTAAGGGGTCATAAGATGCCATATGACTCCTCAGGACACCATACAACCCATAACAACCCCATATGGTGTCCTAAAGGGTCATTTGGTGTTTTATGACCCCTTAGGACACTATTTGGCATCATTATAGGTCCTATGGTGTGCTAAGGGATCATATAGTGTCCTATGACACCTTAGGATACCATATGACCCCTTAGATGTTGTTAGGGGTCGTATTGTGTTCTAAGGGTCATATGGTGTCCTATGACCTATTAGGACACCATATGGTATCGTTATGTGTCTTATGTTGTCGTATGACCCCTAGGACACCTTATGACCACTTAGGACACCATATGGTGTCATTAGGGGTCATATGGTGTCCTAAGGGGTCATATGGTCTCCTACGACCCCTTAGGAGACTATTTGACCCCTAAGGACTCCATATGGTGTCATTATGGGTCGTATGGTGTCCTAAGAGGTCATATAGTGTTTTATGACCCCTTAGGACACCATTTGGTGTCATTATGGGTTATATGGTGTGCTAGGGGGTCATATGGTGTCTTATGACCCCTTAGGAGTCCATATGACCTCTTATGTGTCATTATGGGTCATATGGTGTCCTAACGGGTCATATGGTGTTCTATGATCCCTTAGGACTCCATATGGTGTCATTATGGGTCGTATGGTGTCCTAAAGGGTCATATGGTATTCTATGACCTCCTAAGACACCATATGATCCCTTAGGTGTCACTAGAGGTCATATTGTTTCCTAAGAGATCATATTGTTAGGACACCATATGACCCCTTAAGACACCATACGACCCATAACGGCATCATATGATGTCCTAAGGGGTCATAGGATGCCATATGACCCCTCGGGATACCATATGACCCATAACACCACCATATGGTGCCCAAAAGGGTCATATGGTGTTTTATGACCCCTTAGGACACTATTTGGCATCATTATAGGTCCTATGGTTCTAAGGGATCATATAGTGTCCTATGACCCCTTAGATGTTGTTAGGGGTCGTATTGTGTTCTAAGGGTCATATGGTGTCCAATGACCCATTGGACACCATATGGTATCGTTATGTATCTTATGGTGTCATATGACCCCTAGGACACCTTATGACCACTTAGGACATCATATGGTGTTATTAGGGGTCATATGGTGTCCTAAGGGGTCATATGGTCTCCTACAACCCCTTAGGACACTATTTGACCCCTTAGGACTCCATATGGTGTTGTTATCGGTCGTATGGTGTCCTAAAAGGTCATATAGTGTTTTATGACCCCTTAGGATACCATTTGGTGTGATTATGGGTCGTATGGTGTGCTAAGGGGTCATATGGTGTCTTATGACCCCTTAGGACTCCATATGACCTCTTATGTGTCGTTATGGGTCATATGGTGTCCTAAGGAGTCATATGGTGTCCTGTAGCCCCTTAGGACACATGCATGGATCCCTAGGATACCATATGACCCCTAAGAATACCTTTTGACCCTAGAGAGGGGGAGGAGAGGGAGGCAATGGGAGAGAGATACACCAAAGAGAGGAGGAGAGTGAGATAGAGACTGAGAGGGAGAGACAAGAGATAAATGAGAGAGAGAGGGGGGGGGAGGTATAGAGAGATCTAAGAGGTGGATAGAGGGATTGGGAGAGAAAGAGAGACCTAAGAGGTGAAGGGAGGAAAGGTGAGAGAGAGAAAGAGAGGGTGAGAGAGAGAGAGAGAGAGAGAGAGAGGGGTGTAAGGATATTACAAGAGACTAGAGAGAGTGGTGCGAAGAGAGGGAGAGAGTGAGAAAGAGAGGTAATGAGAAAGGGAGAGAGGGAGGGAGAGGGGAGAGGGAGAGAATGAGAGAGAGAGACACCTGAGAGAAGGAGAGAGAGAGATAGAGAGAACGAGGATGAGAGGGAGAGACTTCAGAGATAAAGAATGTGAGAGAGAGAGAGAGAGAGAGGCAGAGAGTGGGAAAGAGATACACTTGAGAGAGGAGGAGAGTGAGAGAGAGAGAGAGAGAGGAAGATAGGGAGAGAGACTTAAGAGAGAAAAAATGGGGGAGAGAGGGGGGGAGAGAGAGAGTGGGAAAGAGATACACTTGAGAGATGAGGAGAGTGAGATAGAGAGATAGAGGAAGATAGGGAGAGAGACTTAAGAGAGAAAGAATGGGGGGAGAGAGAGGGAGGGGAGGTTGATAGCCAAAGATGTGATAGAGAGAAGGAGAGAGACTTGAGAGAGAGAAATGGAGCGAGAGGGGGAGAGAGAAAGAGAGTTAGAAGGAAAGAAATACTTGACAAAGGAAGAGAAAGGGAGGGGAAGGGAGAGGGAGAGAATGAGAGAGAGAGATACTTAAGACAGGGGGAGAGAGTGAGAGATAAAGATATTTGAGAGAGGGAGAGAAAGAGAGGGATATATGAAAGAGAGAAAGAGGGTGAGGGAGATGAGAAAGAGACATAAAGATACCTGAGAGAGGGAAGAAAGTAGAGGGAGATGCCTAAGAGACAAAAAAGTAGGGGTCAAGGAAGAGAGAAGGGGAATGTAGAGAAGAGATGAGAGACATAATGCTGATATGAGCATGTTGATTACTGAAATTTGACTAAGTCTGAAATTTATAAGAATACTCAAAAAACTAGAATCTGCATTATAACTCTTAGAGATCTGGAACCACTCTCAAACATCCTGACAATATATACATAAAATATAACTTAAAGTATAAAACTTATACTTAAATGTTATATTTTATGTATATATCCTACTGAAAAACCTAATGGAATGTAAGTGAAATGCATTTTATTGACAGACAGAACTCCGTACGCGGTTTTAGTTTTTAAACCGCGTACGCGGTTAGTATTCTTTAAACCGCATACGCGGTTAGTATGTTTTAAACCACGCGCGCGGTTTAGCTTTGGTTAGGCTCAGCAAAACGAGCCTAAACGCGTACGAGGTTTTTTTAATTTGAAATACCCCGTGCGCGTTTTGGTGTTTTTCATTTATTTTTTTTTTTGTCCACTTTTCTAACCACCATCTTTGTGCACTTACCCATATATATATATATATGGTTTTTTTAATTTGAAATACCCTGTGCGCGTTTTGGTGTTTTTCATTTTTATTTTTTTTGTCCATTTTTCTGACCACCATCTTTGTGCACTTACCCATATATATATATATATATATATATATATATATATATATATATATATGAATTCAAATCTAAGATTGTGTTGTTTACAGAGATATTTACTTGTTAAGATGTAAAGATGTAACCCTAACCCTAATTTGTTGCAATTGTGATTTTAGGGCAAATTAGGAAGAATACATTATATGGCATAGGGCACTATCTTGGATTAGGGGAAGAGCACTAGTTATCGTCCATGTTCAAATAACCGTTCAGTTCTTGCACACCCAACCCCCCAATTACTTACTTTAAAGAAATTAAAAAAAAACTAAAAAGCCTATTAATAAATTTCACATGTATCAATAGCCACCTAATTTTTAGCATTTTTGGACCATAATTGGCCTATTTGTGCACCTTTATTGGTACCATAGCACACAACTATTGGAGCATTTGTGCATAAGTTTTGACAATTTTAAGTACATAGTTATTGGGGCATCTTTAAGCAAGTATGAGACACTTTGAAATGTGTGTGCACAAAATTAACTATACAACTACTATATGCTTCTCCTAAGAGGTGTTTCTCAAATAAGAATATAAAACAAAGGTTCAAAAACACGAGGAGGATGCAGACAAGTGGTAGCATTAGTTGTTGTACCTCTGCATTGGCGCAACGATGACAATGGATGTTTTAAATGTGAATGCGTGTAGTATAGCAAGCCTTGTGAATAGCAGTACAAAATTGGCTACGTTGATCACTCCATCTAGACGCAACCTGCACTTAATTAATAGATTCACAAAATTGGCTACGGTGATCACTCCATTAAACGCAACCTGCACTTAATTAATAGCGTGCCTTCCACGCTGTACAGAGATTACTAAACTAGGGTTTCTCAAACACACCGATTGCTTTGCGACAGAAAAATCTACAGATAAGGAGGAGCAAGGAAACTTTGCTATGGTTCTTTGTACTTGTTTGTATTCGTTATATGTTTGTATTTGTTTGAAGAACTTTTATATCTCTAAGTTATCTAACTTTGGAAAAAAATATAAACTGTAATTTTCTGTTGTCTAGAGAATATCATTGAGAGGGAAGATGGGGATTCCTTACTTGGGGTTTGCATACTCGAAGAGCTTCCCCGTGGATGAGAAAATGATGAGACCAATTTCAGCTTCGCAGAGAACAGAAAGTTCGCTAGCCTTCTTCAATAGTCCCGCCTTCCGTTTGGAGAATGTTACCCTGCGATTTACAGGGTTCTCTATCTTTTTCAGATGTACCTTTCCCCTCACCATTCTGTATCTTATCTTATGCAGACCGCAATAGTGTTCAGCCGAAGAAGAGCTCCCCACCACTCAAATCGCTATTTAATGAGCTCAGACTCGCAAGTCAGTACAATAATACACCGTCTATCCTCCTTTTAGTAATTGCAGTTTTCCGCACTACTCAAATCTCTTGCTTGCGTTTATTTGAAATCATCGCCGATGGTGACTTGGCCTTTTCACAAATGGCCTGAGACGATGTGCCCACAAAATTAAAACTTACCACCCCTATAGTACTTATGGTGTATTCTAGTTTTGTGTTTTTCAAAATCTTTTGTGTCAATATTGAATGATTTTAAATTTTCTACAGCTGTTTCTGGTGTTATTTTGTCTACTTTACTCTTAAATCTAAGATTTCAAATACTCATCATTAATTTTGATGTCTCAAATGTGTAATTGTAGAGAGTGTAAAAACATATCTTTTGGATGCGTAAATCGTCATAGTTAATTACCATACCCATAATTAAACTTACTTGCACCAATAGTTGAACATATTCTCCCTAAAATTATTTGCTCATAAATATGAAAAATTAAAATCATAAAATTAAGCAACTTGACATTATTAATTAAACGATTTTAAACTAATATTATTCTTAAAAAACCTAAACTTATTTACACAATATCCTATTTCTAATGTTACCTAAAAACTCATATTAAACTATCTAATATTTACTAATATAAAGAAATCACCAAACATAAACTATCCTTTGTCATTGCCTTTGTTGTAGGATTCTTCACGCCCCATGTAGGAT
Source organism: Cryptomeria japonica (assembly GCF_030272615.1). Taxonomy (NCBI): domain Eukaryota; kingdom Viridiplantae; phylum Streptophyta; class Pinopsida; order Cupressales; family Cupressaceae; genus Cryptomeria; species Cryptomeria japonica. Next base: position 51,041,821 of record NC_081407.1, on the reverse strand, counting down.
ACATCTCATTTGTCATAGGCTTCAACTCCATTGTTGCAAGTCTAGTGGCAACATGTCCAACTTAAAACATGTCCAAGCTCCTTGACAACCTATCCAATTTTCTTCACATATTCTTGAAAGCAATGCAAGATATATTTATTTTTTCTAATTTTTTTATTAACTTATAACTTCATTATTTTTTCCTTACCCTTTGTAGTCATCTCCACTAATCTGTATATCAAATAAGTGAGTCGCCTTTAGGGGTTTTCAATTAAGGAAGATGTGTTTTTCAACACAACCAAAATTATAAACATTTTTTTCATAGGGTTTTTCCAATAAGTGATGCATTCATGTTATACAAGTACAGACTGGGAAATAAACCAAATTATAAATCTATGGTAATAATGTGTGTTGCTACCAAGAGGGGTAGGCAACAAAACTTTCTAGGCTAGTATAAGTAATGTTGAGGGATTGAATGTAGCATACATATACTACATCGTAAGGAATATTAATTTGATTGGTCATGTTGTACATCTAATATCTTTTTCTTGCAGAACCTTAGTGGGTTGCATTTTTCTCTTGTGGTTGTATTAATGGAGACTTGTTGGCCCTCCTTTGGTTCCAGTTTGCTGCATTATGTGTGGTTTTATGTACTTAAGACTATTAATGAGTAGCTAAGTGCCTATTGGATGAAACGTTGGATATTTGTTTGATGTTAGCGAATTGGGTATTCTTAGACCTATTCACATTTTGGGTTTCTCATTTTGTTTTGTTTACCAAATAGGTACTTTACCCTTTTTATGATTAGAGTTTGGATATGTTACAAGTGGCACTCTAGACTTTGGATAACTGTCAACATTTTTGTGTATGGATTGTTAGAGTCACTTAAGGACTTGAGCTCCCAAAATCATCTATAAAAACCAAAATAACTTTTCACGAGAGAGAAAAGAAAGAACATAAATTTAAAGCATGACACCCCAATATGAAAATAGAATGGGGCCCCATTACAATCTAGGCCCCGATGCATAATGGGGCCCAGTTATTTTTTGGCTTCAGGGACCTGAGTCGTAATGAGATTCGTTTAGAAAATAATTGGGACTCGAGCCATAATGGGGCCCCATTTAGAAAATAACAGGGCCGCGTTCCTAGTGATATTTTTTCCAATGCCCCGAGTTTCGCCCAATTGGTACCCAGCTTCTTGCACTCACCCTACATATACAACCTATAATGCAATACAATGAAATATACATATGGGACCATGTTTATATAGGCAATGTTGAGAGATAGGACTAACTATGATGATGATAAGTGTCTTAATCTTATGTCATATGACAAATAGTGATAAGATAGGATAAGATCACATAACACCTAAGGTCTTATAGAAAGATTACTATCTCACTAAGTAAACTTTACATGTGAACATGTGTGAAAAGGTCCTAACTAGAAATTAGCTAGATAATATACCTTGTTCACACTAAAAATCAGGAAAATGGATAGGAAATACCTTTGTTCACACCACCACCCTCCTTAAGTGCAACTTAGAAAGTTTTGTGATGAATATGATGAAATAGCTCTAAATCAATTATCACCAAAAACCTACACAATTTGAACTTGTTCTCAGATCCAATAATTAAGCATGAAAGCATAAATCAGCAACACACGTAACACTAATATTTTTTATGTGGAAACCCTGTTAGGGGAAAAACCACAGCGGGGATGAACCCACAAAATAGGTATACTATGTTAGAAGTATTACAATGGGGAATGCACATGCATCCAGGCACACTGCTTAAAGCTGAGTGCTCAAAAATAAAAAGGGCTACAACCTAGAGAAGGCTCACTATCTTACAAACAATTACGGATTACTTCTGAAAATCATGAACTGAGAAATAACATCCTTAATGTCTGGTTACAGTTTTGGTTAAGCACATGACAACTTCATTCTTTTCTCCACACTTCTTCTTTGCCTTCAAAAGATCAGTAGATTATTCACTCACTCTACATGCCTCACATAATATTATTACATTTATTTATACATAACATCAACCTTGGAAAAATCAACAAGTTTGGCTCAAAACACATAAAACAATTTCAATGATATAGTTGTTGATCAGATACAAATAATCTCATGTGGACCAAAGCAATGTCGGCTAAGACATAGCATGGACCTAAATCATCACCTTGAACATGAAACACCTCCAAGAATTATGTCTCAAATATCGACAACACGCTACAAGCATCTAGTTGGCAAAGAACATAAAGAACACCAATACACCAAAGAAAATTATCAATTGCGAGCTCAATGATCAATGCGGAACACCAACACAAAAGGCACACGATCTAGAAACATCCACAAGCATCATGAATTACCATAGCAATATCTGCATCAACACAAATTACTAGAATCGTCAGCATCTTCATATCACACCTCAAGAACATTAACTGCAATGACTCTCAACTCAAAAAATAACTTGCGGACCTCCAAATCATGAACCACTTGAATTAAAAATACACACCAATGTCCCAAACATATTTGCAAATCCGTAGAACAAGATATTATAATGCAAAACAATGCAGATCAAAATACTGAACATTGTCACCACTAAACAACTGAGAAACTAGCCACAACACAGATACTCATAACTCAATCAAATATTCATCTAGACCTCTAAAAAATGAACTTAATCATCTACAGACAATCATCTAAAAACCCGTTAATCCACAAACTCAAATCTTCAACATCTTGAACATACTAACTCACTGAACTTCACTGCAACATTGTCACAAACAGAGAAATATGTTGACATCAATGACAACGCATCTCTCAAATATCTCTTAAGCACATAGTTGCAGCATTATTCCAATAGAATAAATATAAATGGTGCAAAGATGGCTCATGACTACTAGGTCATGTTAGGTACCCATTTAGAAATGATCTCATGCAAATGGAGAAAAGGAAAAAACATAATGGGCCAAAACTTATTTCCAAAAGAGAGATTTTAAAAAAAACCATATACAAGTAACAAAACAAATGATGAATGGAGGACACATGAATACCCCCCAGGACTACATCTACCACAAAGATACAATCAATAGCCCCCCATGTGAGGGAAAGAGAGATAGGCTATATGATCCCTAGAAAATGTAAGATCATTACCAATGGTAGATCCTCAAAAATAAATAAGGAAAATGGTCCACAGTCGTCAAACAATGTTCCTCCCCTTAGGAAGAAATAAAACCAAATGTGTATGTATGAAGTCTCCCCAATCCTAGAAGGAATATGTAGGAAGAAATCTTAGGATATATTAAGTCTTTGAGAGCTTCTCAAGTGTCCCATATTGATGTTGAAATTTGCCCCTTCCAAATTAGTTGTTCTAGGCCATATTGTTGAAAAACACAATATAGGATCTAGTGAAGATGAATGAAGAATAAGATTCAAAGACTCGAGTATCTCCTCTAAAGACAAAGGCTCCTCCTCTAAATGTTGTTCCAAAGTATCCATAGTCATGTCAGACTACGAGGAATGATCATGTAAAGAATGAACAAGAGGGTCAAGGTGTTCCCACATAGCAACTAAAGAATAATCAACTCCATTAAAGAGAATATGCATGTCATTAATGGTGTCTCCCTATAGAGTTGTAAAATAGGGGTTAGGTTGAATTAAGATAATAAAACAACTAAATGACCTAATTAACCACTACATTTGGGAGGAGAAGGAATCCAATAGATCTAGCATAAAAAGAGTGAGATTCTGATTAGATTCCAGGCTCTTTGGGTAAGGCCTTTCTCCTTCCTAGATTGAATTGAATTTCATTGTTGATGATTAGGGAAAAATAGGGGATAATTGAAGTATTCAGATAGAAATAGTAAGGTACAGATGTCTTATAAAATGACTGACCTAGATCTAGGCAAAATAAGTTGTTTAGAATCTACTCTCACAAGTGGCCTGATTTTTCAGGACCAGGTAGTATCAATTTGCCACGATCCTCTAAATTTTTCATTGTTGAAAGTTGAAACTGTTTGTCATTGCAAACTCTGTCGATCCTCCCGAGTATAGCTCCATGCCTATTCCTGCACACATATAGAAAGGGAAATATGTTGGGAATAGGGTTTGCCTAAGGCAAAACTTCGATTTTGGAATTAACAATGAAATTGAATTGATAAATGTAAATAAAATATTGTAGCATAATGCTTTCCTTTTGAGGGAAAGGCTGAAAATCATTGAAATACAAATGATATAACTTTATAATAAAAAAAATTGACATTCACAAACGAATTAGGGTTTCATGTATGTTGTCTTCATAAAAAATACAAGATGGATTTCCTCTTCAATGTCTGAAACTTGACTTCACTTGTGCTCCAATGCTTGATGAATGAATGATTGCTTTCTCACTTGAATTTTCTAGAGTGTAGATCTTGATTTCAATCTATTAGTGTATATGATGAAATTGGGAACTCAAATATCGTAAAACTAAATAAATATCCAACCACATAAAATCCTAGTTATACAATTAAAACCACCATACACCAATGAAGAACCTAAAAACATGCAAAACACAAAATATTTAAATATTATACCCTTCACATGCTCATTAGGGTTTTACCTCCATTGTTTCCTATCTCCATTGATCTTTCTTGATATGGTTGCTCTCAATTTTTATGTGCACACAAGAGCTCAACAAAGAATGAATTGTGGTTGTGTATACGCTTGAGTGACTTCTATGAAGATTCACATGAGCATTGATTGATTAAGTGATTAGGGATTGAAAATGATGAAATGATCCTCTTATATAGAGAGTGCCTTATAAATGGAGGGATATGATTAAGAGGTGTAAAAAAAAGTCAGTTGGGAATAGAGGTTAGGTATAGAAAATGGGAAAAATAATAGAGAGGTGGTTAGAGGTAAATTAAGAGATGAATGACAAGTGTCATGGAGGGAAAAAGCTAATTAATTAATTTAATAAATAAATATTTATTTAATCAATAGAAGTGGGACCAATTAAATAAATAAAATATTTATTTAAACGGGGAAAGGATAATTAAATAAATAAAAATTGATTTAATTAATAAAAGATAAGATAAAAATAATTAAATAAATAAAATATTTATTTAATTAGGCTAGGAAAATTTTAGGTGTTACATTTTGCCTCTTTGAGACAATGTAGCTTGTCATGTTGTCTCAAAGAAAATAAGATTAACTGATGCAAAAATTGCCCTAGTACGAGAGTGGTATGCCCCCTCAAGAGAGTGGGTGAATTTTTTCAAAAAACTGCAAACAATATCTTGATAGGAAAGAAAGGTTGGAAGGGATAAGGATAAGGCAATAAGTTGATGCAGGTGAAAATTAGGCTCAAAAGGGATCATTGGGCAGTGAAAAGGCATCAGGAGGCGAGCACGACTAATTAGGATTTCACAACCTATATATAGAAGCCATGGGGAGAAACATCCTCATTTGCATCATTGGCATTTGAGTGATCAAAGTGCAGAGCATCCAGAGAGCTTAAACAGAGCAGCCAACACTCCCAGAGCTATGGCAGTCAAACTACATAGGTTTGATCGAATCTAATGCTTCAAGAAGCCAACAAACATGGGTGAGCTGGTATGTACCACAAACTTGCTAGTCAATTTTGCATTTATGACATATTTATTAGGCTATATTGTAGGACAAAATGCAAATGTTGCAAAAATGATTTAGGGTTTTAGCATGCGTATAGGCTAGTTTCAAGTGCGTACAGGATGCAACAGTGCGTATAGGTAGGATAAATTCGTGTCTATGCTTCTAATGTCGTATGTGTCTAAAATTTTTGTGTATTTGAATGAGGTTGTTTATAGGTTATGAAGTCGCGTCTGCATCAAACAGTGGCATGTATGGGTATGAAAAATATGTATGTACAAAGAAAAACTGTGTATATGATGTCTTAGCGCATATGGGATAAATCTTAAGGTGTATATGTCTAGCAAGTAACACTAGGCAAAAATCAACTGCAATATGATAAACATATGCGATAGATTAGATAAATTGTTGAAGTGATAAACTCTTATAGATGCCCCAGTGAAGGTAAAGCAAGGCTAGGTTTTGAGTGTAATGTTATAAACATATACACTAATAGCGATAGCACCATGTGATAAACATAAGCACTACAAAGATAGAGCTAAACAAGCAACACCATGTGATAGACATAAGTAATACTAAGATAAGCTTGACTAAGCTATACCATGTGATAAACATAAGCACTGCAAAGATAGGGCTAGATAAGTAGCACCATGTAATAGACATAAACACCACTAGGATAGGATAAAATAAGAAACGTCATGTGATAAACATAAGAACTATTAGGATAGAATTGGATAAGAAGTATCATGTGATAAACATAAGTACTACTAGGGTGTGATAATGCTAGCAGCTGATAATGTGAAATTGATGTGATTGCAGGATTACTTGCCTCTCTTGGAGTCACGAGAGAGACATCCCATGACACAAAGACTTCAATCACAACTAACCAAGGAAGACCATAGAGCTATAGAGGCAATGGGGCTATGACACATCATATTCATGCATAATATTCGAGCGAACATGGGACTACTGAATGCACTAGCTAAGCAATAGCATTCAGAGACCTGCTCATTCCATTTGTCGACCAATGAGATGTCGGTTACATTAGAGGATGTCTACAAGATACTATACATTCCCATCATTGAAGAGATGGTGGTTTATGACCGAGATGGGGATGAGGATGCTCTGCAATGAGCATTCAATGACAGGGGCTTGGAGATCTAGGGTGGTCACGTTAGCTAGGAGACTATGTATGCTAGTGGGGAGGTCTTAGCAGTTGTTGTGGGTAGGGTCATTAGTGAATTCTTATGTTGAGATGGGATGACCCATGGACTAGAGAATAGATGGGGATGCTCCATGATGATTCTCATGACTCAAAGTACCCGGTTTGCATGGGGTCCATGTTTATTGGCACACTTATACCATGAGCTACACCAGTTTTTTATCTTGGAAGTTGTGGCCTCGGATGTGGGGTCACCCTACTATAGGTTTGGTCATATAAGCATATTACGGTGACTAGAATAGTGTTTTTTAAATTCAGAGGACATAGACAAGCATATGTACATTATTATTTGATAATCACTTCAAAGCCTCGATTGGGAAAGTTAGAATATTGGAGGAGGTTATTGATGACATAGATTGAATGATATGAAGACCCTACCTCGACTGCAAAGACTGGCTATAGGATGCTACAGAGATCCCATTTTTATACGGGATGAGGTGCTTGATTGGGTAGAATTCCTACATACTTGATAGGAAGTTACTAGACAAGATATCCAAATAATTCGACAAGGTTTAGCAGATGCCTCGAGGAACCAATGAGTTTGCATGAACAGTGCAAGAGCAGGTAAACTAAGGGCCAATTTTGTCCTATGAGGTTGCAGTGGCCGATTTTCAAGCTCTTGTCCTGATGCCTTGGGATCTAGAAAGGGATATTGTAGATGCAGGGATGAAACCTAATTATGAGGCTTATTTCAAGGCACATCAATTTCCACTATTGATCAGATTAGCAGAGCCACTACCAAGAATGGATGATGAGGAGGAGGAGGATGATGAGGGTAGGAAACCAGGTCGAAGGAGATGGAGGAGAGAGGGATCTAGGAGGATGGTGCAGGGGAGGGGAAGAGGAGATAGATATGAAGGCCGATAGGAGGGGGGCAGAGGGGAGAAGGGGACTACAGGTTGCCCTGCACGTAATTTTTGATATGTCTTTATGTGGCCTTGAGTTTATCCTATGATTTTTAGTGTTTTCTTGGAAGCAAAGGACAATATTAAGCATATGGATGATCCTCTTTATAGATTTGAATAAAAGAGATTGTATCCCCTTAATTAATGATGTTGTGTATGTATAATATGAATTTTCAAATTATCATGCTTATTGGCTCTATTATGTCATAATGATGAGTTGTTTCCCCTATGTTTAATGAAATGAAGTGCTTACATGCTTGATAATATGTATGAATTCTATTTGGCATGTATCTGGATCTGGTGTGTATAAAAGGAATGTTTATTTTAAGTCAATTTTCTGTTAAGGACCAATGTTTCCTATTGTATTTGTGACCCTATGAAATGGGTAAATTATAGGAATGTCTTTTTGCATGATAATGCTAGAAAATATTTTGTGTAGTTGGATTAGTAAGTTATTTTATAGAATAAATGTTGAGTATAGAGTAAGGAAGATGCATTGCATGTTAAGGTTGTGCATATGTAGTGGAAACCATCCCTTCATATTTTTGTATGATTTGGAAAGATGAATTCCTATAACGTCATAAGAAATATGCATGATTTTGATGAAATATAAATGTTGTATTATTACCTTTTAGTAGTTGGACTTTGGAAAGGTGTGCTTATTTAATGACTTTCAATAAAATAGATAATGGATAACATGTGAGTAAATGATGAATTTCCTTGTGAGTTGTTGAATTTATGATGTTGTTGAATGTTTATATGATGTAATTGCCAAAGAGATCAAATGTGACATGAATATGTTATCTTGTATGTTATTGTTATGAAATAGTGTGTAGTGACCCTCCCTAGCTCGTTTTTCTTTTTATGCATTGATAGACTTTATGGACCTAGTTGGACTCTTTTATGATGCTTTTGATCGATACTTATGGATCTATTTATATTTTGAATGCTTATAACTGATACATTATGTTTTTGTTATGGATGATGAAATATTCAAGACTATTATGATGATGGACATATGATTGGTTATCTATATGCACTCTTTACATACATGTGAGGTTAATATAAGTCTATGATGAGATGGTGCTATGTGGTAATCTTACTTCATGCTAATATTGGATATGATGAGAATATAAATGATGTTATGGTTGCTATGATTGTTCTTCTGCTTTGGTCATGAAAGGGACGATATTATACCACTCATTATGAGCTAGGTGTGATGTTGTAACTCTCTTTCACCTATTTGATTACTTCATATTATATGCAATGCATATGTTCTTGTATACAAATTGGTGTTGTGTAGGAATGCAGGTACTAGACATCGGCTCCACCTAGCTTAACAGGTATGAGCATGTCTCTAATCCCAATGGCAAGTTGATTGGAGGTGACATGAGGCCTTATCACACTTTAGGCTCAATTGGTACCTTGTCAATTTTGGTGTCGTGGCTAGAGTTGCCTTTTTGGTTTTAAGTGGTATTGCATTTTATCCTATGTTGGGTTGCCTTGTGGAGTTGTGGTTATTAATTAATTAAATTAATGATCAATTGATAATTATAGATTATTGTTGATTAAATTAATAAATGGTTGGCTTGGTATTTAAATATAAATGTATTTAATTATTGGGAGTATATAATATATTAATGTTATTTTATGGGTTTATATTTAATTGGGTATTTTTTATTATTTGTGCTTTTGATTAAATTAAATTTAATGTCTATTGGTTTATTTTTTATTATTTATCCTTTACTCATTTGTTTTTTTTAGAAATTAGGATCTTAGGATACTAATCATTATAAACAAGATCATAAAGTAAATGAAATGAGAAACATACATGCATAAATGTACACATTACATAAGATACACATGGGGAAAACCTTTCCGGGTAAAAAAACCCATAAAGCATCATTTTATTCAACACTTACAAATATAGTCTATCATAAAATAGACTTGAACCTGGGGATACTCCTCCAATACTTCCACATGGCCAATAATACCTCTTGTGCATAGTGATACAACTCACCATAAAGCTCCAAATTTTCATAACTCTCAAATGAGAGAGAACCTCCTTAAATATAGGAGAAAGGGTGGCTTCACTAGTCACACCTTTTCAATAACCCCCACTCATAAAGAATTAATAATCTAATAATTATTAGATTATAATTATTTCAAATGGGATATGCTTATAAAGCATATAATATATAAGGTTTTATAACCTTATATTAGAACATTATATATAAATGTTATAAGGATGTGATCCCTAATAACATTATATTCTAACACTCCCCCTTAATGTTAATAGGGGATCACATGTCAATTTCTATAAAAGAAAAATATGAAGTACCCCAGTTACGTAGGTCTTCTTTGACAGTGATAAACAGGGACACAAATATATTCCAATGTGAAGATCATGCATTCCGGACTACATGAAGGTCACCTTGTCATAATTTATGATCCCAGTATTTTAAAAATGATGCTACGAGGTCTTATAAAATTATATTGGAGCCACGGTCTCCTCAAATTAGCCTCTCCCTAGGTTCATTATATAGTGCCCGTAGGACTTAATACAATGCTTTTACAAGTGGAAGATTTATAAGGAGAAGAATTTACAAATGCCTGTAGGAATTAAGCACAAATGTGCCTATAGGACTTACTAATGCCTACCCGCAATAATTAAAATAGGACTTACATATGCCTATTTGCAGGCTTAAATGACTTACTAATGCCTATATAGGTCGTATTTAATACCTATTAGGACATATGCCTACCCGTAGGATTTAAAAACTAAGATTTAGCCATTAGGTGGTGTCATTAACATGCATAGTCCCCCTCAATGGCATCACCTAAGGCCAAAAATTATTTTAAATTTGGAGCATAATGCTAAAGGTCTTATGCCTATTAGGTCTTAAATCTAGGATTTAGCCACTGGGCGGTGTCATGTAAACCCCCCCTTAATGGCATCACCTAAAACCAATCACTGCACAGAGGATTTCAAATTGATGGCCAAAATTCCAATATATAGCATGTGCCCATGATCTTCAAAGTGTCTTTATTATAGAATGATTTCACTTGAATGAGGTGCCCATGATCTTCAAGGTGTCTTTATTACGAAATAATTTCACTTGAGTGATGTGCCCATAATCTTCAAGGTGCATGTATCCAAATGGAACTCTTCCATAAATCTTCAAGGTCATATTGATTCTTCAGGAGCTACACTCATATTGTGCACATTTGATTCAAAGACGGATAGAAGATAGTCTTCTTATTAAAGTATTGCATCATCCATGTAATAACACTTGCACCATATATTTTGAAGGCATAAACTCGCCATAAAAGAAACAATGTAGTTATTAACATAGTAATCAATTAAACTTGATTTTTGGTGCAAAGAAAGAACATAATATTATGTGTTTGTCATTTGCCAAAGATCATATAATATTTCTCATAAATGTAAAATATATTCCAATAATTTGTAGCAAGGAGATCAAAATATAATTTTATGAGAATAAACATGAATAATTAGTTTTTTTGTTTAAAATTCAAAATAGTCATGCTACTACATATAGTAATGATCCAAAAAAAATTAGGCAACGGGTGAGCTATCCTTTCTAGGTTTTCTCCCTAGACAGTTTATAAGGGCGATAGCCACCCATTATAATGATCAATGTAGTGTTTTTTATTTATTATAGTATGATTAAAAAATGGATGAAATACAAAATAGAATAACAAATCTCTTTGATCTCCTAAAAAGGATGCTAGTGAGAAATTTATCAATTTGAATTTACTTATGCATATTAACTAGCTTGTACATTTCAAAAAAATATATTATAAGACGTCTTTAATAAGGAAATTGTGATGTATCAACACTTATAATGGATGGTCTGGGAAAGTACAAGTCTACACCACCTCTTATAACATTCTTAAGGAATGTATTACACATCACCCCTTTGAATAATATTGTAAACATTTATTCCAAAGAATGTGTTTGATGACAAAAAATAATCTTACATTAATCATAGACAATGTGATTTCTTACATTGACAACTTTTAATGATACTATTATTTACATATATGTGAAGTGTACAACTAAAATATATTTGACATTTAAGGTATAATGTGACACATAAAATCTTAACATTGTAGTATAACATGGTAGAGAGTAAGAGAAGCAAGGACTCCTACCCAAAATTTAATAATTTGTTATACAACAATCCAATAATTTTTTTATCTATTTCAAACTATGTAAAATTTAATTATTCAAGTCTTCATAATATATCAAAAGTGATTTTAAAATCATCTCTAAAAATATGATTAAGAATTCTTGAGTTTGATGATTTCCCTTGGGAGCACATCAAACATATAAGAAAATGAGTAGGAATTCCTTATTTCTTATACTTTTTTATATATACATTTGCTTAAATATTATATTTAAAAAATTTAATAGTTTTAATACATCATGGATTGGTAAAGGATTATTCCAAGTTTATCCATGTATAGAATGAGAAATATTTTCAAGATACCAAATTTAGTGTGGGATTGGAGTCACCAAAAGTTTCTATATGAATGTTGTCTTGGATTTTCATAACATTAGAAATTCAAATATGTGATTGGAATGTTAAAAATGACACACCCTACCAATGAATGTTTGCCAACTCTTTTGTAGGTCCATTTTTAATATATAGATAGCATTATAAGTGATCCGATAAAAAATTGTTTGCATTGACAAAGGATGGAAGATTAAGAAACCAAAGGAATGATCCACATGCTTTTATCAATTATTCTATGGTCAAGAGAGTCACACTTGACATGAAGAAAATACCACTCAAATAAAAGAAGCTATGAAGAACATGTGGAAGTACATGAATTCCTCATTGGTATTGATAGGCATCTCTCTCAGATTTTCTGGCAGCAAACTTTGATCACGTGTTCAACTGAGTATGATATTGGTTTTTTTTCTTTATCGACTATCTGTGTGGTTTCAGGAGCACTAGTTTAAATGATATATTATGGAGGAGCACTGGTTTATATGATATATGTCGAGATGATGGAGGAGCATCGACTAAGGCAGAGAAACAATGAGCCCATAGTATTTGCAGGTAACCCATACAAACCATTTCATTGGCATTATAGGTCCTTAGAGATACTCTTTGGAAATTCTATTGAATTCACCAAGTTAATGTATGGACAAGCATATCTTTCCATAGCCTTGGCAGTGATGAATACAATCTGAGAGACGGGAAGCTCTGAAAGCAATCAAGACCTCATAATAGATGAAATCATATCTATTAGGCATATCAATTTAAATAACATTTACTTTTGGTTTCTTGAGTTTGATAGAAAACATAAGAATGCGATCTCATGACAGAGAATGCAAATGATTGTATTAAGAGGCCTCAGGCTACCGACGATCTAAATGGTTAAGTTATTGAATAAGAAATTAGTCGTTTTTGTTGCCATATCTGGTCAACATATAGACTTGGAACTAATAAATAAGATGAATATGGTGATCATATGAGTGAGAAGAAACAAGGTTGTAAATTGTTCATAATATCGATGAGATAATAGTTGGGTCTAAGAAATGGTGGAAGATATCCGCTTTGTGTCTCAGTTTAGAATGTCGTCGTTGTTATTCCATTTGTAGTGTCGATCATTCAGAAGGGTATGCATTCTTCAACTTTGAGAAATTGTATATCATGGAACCCAAAAAGATATATTAGCTTCAAAAGAGAGGAAGGCTCAACAAATTGATAAATATAAAGCGACAAAACAAGACACTTGTTCGTGGAGGTGAGCTTCACATCTCAATTTATGGTCAGTGATTGAGTGGCCTTCCCACCATGGCTAAAAAAGTATCTCTAGAACTACATATTAAGTGTTACAACTTAAGAGCTCGATATTATTATAATCATTCCTCCTCCTCACTCGAATGAATGTTAAAGCCATGTTCATCGTAGTATTTGTTGCTTGTGGAATTCTATGAATTCATCTAACTATTTAAATAGAATTTTTGTGAATGAAAAGATGTGTCTTGGTGACGATGCTTAGTTTCTCCACCAATAAAGTGTGCAGAGTCATTTAAAAGTATCAACCCATCACAACCTACTGACAGTGCCTTGGCACATGTCTTATTATAAAGCATCAAACTGATCTATCAGTTGGCAGGACTCGAACGCAAGACTGTCAAAATAATACATGAAACCAGACTATTAGTTCTTATGGTTGATTATTATGCAGATCAACAAAAAATATCTAATTGTGCTAAGCCTTGGGAGTTTATAAAGACTGAAGGGCATCTAATAAGAATGACATTCACACCTAAATTTAAGTAAGTCACAATTAAATGCTACATCCTTTCAATAAAGGTCATGATCATTTTTAAAAGATTTATCCAAAAGGTGAAAGGTTGTGACCTTTCTAAAATAACACTCAGTCGAAAGAAGGTATATTTTGAATGAACTGGAAAATAAGAAGGCATCATGGAGTGCCTAGAGAAGTAGGAGAAAATTTACCATTTGTAGAATAGTTAGGTATTTAAAATCATAAATATATATAAATTATAAAAAAAAATTTAATTTAAATAAAATTAAAATTGATAATTAATTATAAAAAATTTCAATATATAAAATGAGTTGATTTTAAAAATAAATAAAAGGATATATTAGGTACATTGTAGAATGGTTTTCTTATGTATAGATTCATGAGAAAGAAGTTTTCCAACAAGTTTCATATGATTTGTAGTGATATAAGATGTTGAAACTTTCCATGAAAGTGAGAGGGGCAAAAGGTGACTATATTTTATACCCTTTATTATTGTCCTACGTATCTATCAATGTATCTTTAATGTTAAAAACAATTATTAGCAAAAGAATCCATTAAAGAGAATTTCATTCAGGTTTGTTAGGAAAATCATTTTTTTTTTTCAAATATCACCTTGCATATGTTTCCATTGAGCATAAATATATTTCCCATCAAGTTCTTCATATATTCTAGTATAATCTGTAAAAATGATTAGTATAGCCTAATAGGCTTCGATACCATGTTGGAAATTAGGATCTTAGGATACTAATCATTATAAACAAGATCATAAAGTAAATGAAATGAGAAACATACATGCATAAATGTACACATTACATAAGATACACATGGGGAAAACCTTTCCGGGTAAAAAACCCCCTAAAGCATCATTTTATTCAACACTTACAAATATAGTCTATCATAAAATAGACTTGAACCTGGAGATACTCCTCCAATACTTCCACATGGCCAATAATACCTCTTGTGCATAGTGATACAACTTGCCATAAAGCTCCAAATTTTCATAACTCTCAAATGAGAGAGAACCTCCTTAAATATAGGAGAAAGGTGGCTTCACTAGTCACACCTTTTCAATGATCCCCACTCATAAAGAATTAATAATCTAATAATTATTAGATTATAATTATTTCAAATGGGATATGCTTATAAAGCATATAATATATAAGGTTTTATAACCTTATATTAGAACATTATATATAAATGTTATAAGAATGTGATCCCTAATAATATTATGTTCTAACAGTTTTATTATTTATTTACCTACCCTCTTTTGCTATTGGTTTTGAGAGTTGTAATTTGGAGATTAATATTATTTTAGAATATTTTATCTCAATTTTTGGGGTGGTTGGTAAGTTTATTATGCTTTTCATTTTTTTGGTTTGGTTTTGATATTTTCGAGGGGATCTTTTTGGTTGCAAAAATTTATTGAATTTCTCAATTTCAGTTTTTGGATGGATTTTCCTACGTTTTGAAGATTGGATCTTGGTTTTGGATTCACTTGCAGTTGCGGTTTTGTTGGTTGGTTGTGGTTTCGGCTTGGCTATGTCTCTTCTGCAACCTTTTACTAGTCCTTTTCTTCATTCCCAAGTTGGTGGTTTTTGAATCCCTCCTTGTGCATTTGAAAAGATTGTTTTTGAAATATTTCTTGTGTTTGTGGAAGGAAAATGATGATTGTCATGTGTTAAGTAAATGATTTTGTGCTTAATGCATGACTATAGTTTTATTTTATGATAATAAGGTGTTGGTAATGGAGCCTGGGTCTTTTCTATTGTGAATTGCCTTGAGACTTTGGCCTATTGGATTTATATTGTTCCTTGGAGAGTTTGGTATATGATGCCATAGAAGAATTTATTGTCCTGCATTTCTATGTTTTGGTTTTCATTATTGGTATTATAGGGAATGTGATTTTGTACAAGGTTGGGCGATATATGTCTTGTTTTGGTTATCTATCTTTCATTTTATGAGGTATTCTCTTGTTTTGGATTGGATTACGCCCTTGTGAGCATGTGTCTGATGTCGTAAATTGCATTCAAAGTTGATTATGGACTTAATTGTTTGTTTTTCCTTGTGTCTGGGTTGTATTTTTTTCCCTATCACAAATGTGCTATTCAGATTAATAAATGCGTCATAGTAATTGACGTTGGCACTACCTTGTTCATCATATGTGCCGGACTATTTGGTGTATACGCCACTATGTTGAGTATAAGCACTAACTTGGGTATTATATGTGTTTTTTTATCTGGTATATGCACCATAGTTATGTGTATAAGCACCATTTTGTATAGTCGATGCACTAGTATGGGTCACAAAGGTGCTACATTATGTGCTATATGTGCCAAAATATCTAGTATATGTGTTGATTCAGTTTGTGATTGCGCTGCAATTCTGTACATAGGCGTCGTTCAATCAATTTATCTGATCCGTTGACTTTCTGAGTTGATTTTGTAGTTTGTGTTGAGCATTTTGCTAGACCAGAGCCTTGTTTGGTTTATCTGAGTTTTCTTGTGGTGTTCTAGTGATGGTTTTATTTAATCATAGATTGTTATTGGTTTTATTCAACTATTGGAAAGATTGTTATGTCTTGCAGTGATTATAAGGTATTGATATTTGGAATTATATCATGCTCGAGGGTATTGGCTCTTGGTTGAATATTATTATATGAGATTCTACATTGTAGCATTATGAACTAGATGTGTATATAATTATGATTGGATATAGATCCTTAGGATGGATATTATGTGATTTCTTTGGAAGAGCCATATTTACATGAGTATGTTATGTTATACCCTAATGTTTAGGAGTATGATAGGGAGAGTGGCTTTCAAGTGAGTGTCGGGGTCATGAGAGAGAGGCCGCCAAGAGATTCCTTGAGATAGGTGTTGGGGTCTAGACTACCAAGAGATCTCATTGAAATTTTTTATGATGTAAGCAAGTTATAACCTTGAATAGTGAATTAATGTAGATGCAAAGGGTAGTAGGTTTTCCCATTAACAAGATAATGAAATGATTTATGGTGCCCCACTCATGGCCTAGAGTGCTAGTACATGCTTAGGATGAGATTTGGGAAGGCCTTGGAGAGGCAACCGAACTCCCTTGATTCTCTCAAAAGTTAGAACGGTTTCACCTGGGTATCATGGGTACTAGGAGAAGACATGCTAGGATAATCCCTTTTTTTGTTGTGATAGCATGTGATGACACTCTTCCCTATATGTGTGCTAGTTCCTTAAGCTTTATTTGATTGGCAGCCTCTTGCATCTTGTTCTCTTGAGCTTTTTGGTTGAGCCTTGTGTTGTGGATTAGATATGTCTTTGTGGCTAGTCTTCAGTGGTGCTTTATATCCTTTAGTTATTAGGTGTCAGCCTAGGTTTAGAGTGTGTAGGGGACCCCATGTCATTCTCCGGAGCATGGGGCTGGACCTTATTGGTTCCACATGGTCGGGTGGTTTCATGCCTTCTTCCATTGGGATTTTCTCTTCATTGGATGTTCGTGTGCGTGATGAGGATTATTTATCCCTTCAGCTTGAGCTTGGATTCTTGAAGCAAATTATTATGTAGTCTTTGTGATTGGAAGACATCATTATATCATATGTACATTGGATATTAATATTGTAAGCTTGAGACTATGATTCATAATTATAGTAGATGTTATATATAGGAGGATATACTTTTGTAAGACACGAAATGAACCTTGGATAATTGTTATTATTGTAAACATAGATTATGGTTCTTGTTGGAGTAAATGATTTTATTTGTATCCATTGTAATAGGAGTTGTATAATATGTGAAATATCTACGTGGTTGTCTCTATTATAAAATGGCTAATGACAATGTTTAGAATTTATATGGTTATCTATTGGTTGGGATTATTTAGTAGGAACTTTTGGATTTGGCATCTTAAAATGATCTCATCGTATTTGTAGTATTGATATGTCTTGGATTCTTGATTAAAGGATAATATGGTTAATGGACATTGTTATTTAATCCATGTATGTGATATGTTGTAGTTAAATATTCATTCTCCTTTTTTATGATGAAATGAATGTTAGGAATAATAAAGGGAAAATTATGCATTAGTATGAATTGATGTAACTCATATCTTGTTGTTATGTTAAGTGATGACGTTGGGATACCCTAGAGGAATTTTAATCTATGTGATGTAAGTTTATTTTTGCTTGCATAATTATGTTCTTATGATGATGTTTATTTGAATATATATGTTTATCTTGAGTTTACATGTGTCGTATTAGACTATTTTTAAAAAAATAGTCTATATTCCTTGTTAGTTGGTTAGTTTCTCTAGGGTATTTTGGTAGGTATTACATAGTGTGATATGTCATGAAAACAAAAATGTAGTTGTTAACAAGTATGGCTTGGTTGGTTAGTTTCATATTATGTAAAGCAAAGTGAATTGTTAGAAATGTTATTTTGGGAAAGAAAATTATCATGGATGCTTGGAGTATTTGTAATTGGAAAAGTGATATTAATTTTATTTATCATGTGAAAATTAATGAAGTTTATTTCTTAAGGAATGATATTGTTATTTGTAGAGTAATGCCATAAATGTGAATATCCAGTACTAGTGCATTTGATGGGTGTTGTGAATCCCATGGGATGGTGAATTATGTAATCATTCATGGAGTTTATGTTGTTGCTTATAGGCTATGGGGATACCATATCATTTATGTGTTATTTGTTACCCATTGAATGTCAACCCATGAGTTGTTGTCAGGACACCTTATGAAGGGATAGTAGAAATAACAAGCTCCTTGGGTTGCACGAAATGATGAAAGAGTAATTGCGGCATGAAGCAGCCTGAACTTCCACATCTCAAGAAAAGTACTCACTACTTCACTTTATGTTGGACCCCCTTTGCATGCTCATATGTTCTTAGCCTTTTTCCCTCAAGTTTGAGTGTGGTGTGAGTGGATCTTTGATTTGTGAAGAATCGGGTTTATATTTATATGTGGTGTATTCCTTCTCGTCGAAGAGTCGTTTGGAGACATTGTTCCCTCCTTCCTCATTTGGTGGCTAATTTTAGTCACATAGTGATGTAATATATAATTTATGACAATTCCTTTTATTTTGTTTGCTTAGACCATCAACTTCATTTATCTTTATCCATGATAGTTTAACCATAGTTTGTGAAGAATTATCATAGTTTTGTACTTACATTTGATTTAATATTGTCAATTCCCATAATTTTCCTTACTTTATTATTGAAATTGATAATATAAATTCTCTTTTCTCTTTCATTTATGAATTTTGGTGGCTAAACTAGTTTATATTTATTGTTTTTTAATGCTAGTTTGGTGTGGTAATGTGATTTCTCCCCAAGGACATATGAGGCAAACTTGGTTGAGTGTAAACAAGGAAGTTTACATGCTGGGAACCTTGAGGATGGAGGTATGTGAGGCTGTTATGCAACTAGGATCCACTACCCACCTAAGTGTGGTGACTATCTCTTGGAGGCTAACCACCTTACACAAACAAGCGATATGCATTGTGGTCTTGTATGGATGGTCTCATCGTATATGTATGTGGCCTAGCACCATCAATCCACTGAGTGAGAGTTGTGAATTATGGATCTCAGACTATAGGCAATGGTTTTGGATGCTCTTTGTGACTAAGCATGGGTACTTGTCTAGAAAAACATGCTTCTTGTGTATCTTTGTGATGTGTACTTCCCCTTGATGTGGATGAGTATGTATGTGCATATTGTTTGTGAAAATGCTTATCTATTCATTTTATCATTGTATATAGATGTTAGAAATGTCTAATCTTGCTTGAAGGGTGTATGTTTATCGTGTTTATTGTGTCTTATGGATACCAATATTGTTACAAATATTTTAAAATAAGAAGTTATATCACATGCTAGAATATGTAATGTACTCTAAATAGTTATACTTTAAATTAACCAAAATTTTCCCAAATCTAAAATAGGTAATTAAGTTTATGGGAGTACCTTTGTATATTGTTTTCCTGCAACACAAAATTAGAGAATACATATAAAGTATTACTTATAAATTGAAACATATACTAATGAATTAGATTGAGTAATACATTTATTTAATATATTAATTACCATTAGTATTATATTTGTTAAATAAAATCAGATTTGTAGTTTAGTTTCCATTCTTTATTATCCAATTCTTAGTGCACTAGGGTAGGCTCGCTGGATATGGTGTCCAAGAGACCCTCCACCCTAGGCCCAAGAGCAGATGCTACATCCCTCTTGGCTCCATGTGGCAAGTGTTAAGCATCCATCATAAAGTGGCATACCTAGTGATGTATCCTATCATTGTTCCCTCGCATCACAACCACCTCCTCTGTTAATCCCAAGAGGACATGCTTCATCCCTCTTGTCTCCATGTGGCAGGGGTTAGGCATCCACTATGGAGTGGCGTACCTAAGAGAGGGTCCCACATACATTAAGCAACAAGTTTTCAATTGATATGATTTTATAACAATCTTATAAGGGTTACAAGCTCCCTTAGTTTAGCATTATTATACGATCATATTAATCAGTCCTTATATTGTCCATATTATTGTGTTCTATCAGACTTTGTAACAACATTGAATTTCATTCTATATACCCTAAAATGTGGTCTAGAGAACTAACTATATACAAGATATTTAATTAATGAATTCTTAAGTCTTCTACCTATAAATAAAGAATAATTAATTTATATGGTTCATTTTCTTAAATTCATTCCTTTCTAAATGATTTCCTTAGTTCTCCATTAAATGTCTAAGGGTAATTAATTTGTTCCATTTAATTATTCTTCCCTTTTAGTTTGAATTTTTAATTCAAATTAATCCCACATGTGTCTCTCATTTAATTTGAATTTTTAAATTTAAATTAAATCATATGTCTCCTACTCCTAACCACCTTCTAACCTCCCTCCAACTCAACCTCTATCTAACCATAGGTTAACCTAACCTCTTATCCTCTAACTGGTGCAGGAGCACCTAAGGTTTCTTATTAAACTTTCAATTTTTGCTGTGATTGATCCTCATTGGGTCAATGTTTGAATAAAGGACTATTGAAGAGACCAAAAGTGTTCTTTGAGTTTGTTTTATAGTTTGTTTTGTCATTAAACTTAGCTTCTTACTCCGTTTTGGGCCTATGTGCCTTTGTAAGCCTTAAATGGCATCACATAGCAAACCTTGTAAAAAGTCCTTGTAAGGCCTCATAAGGATTTTGAAGATGTTTATTTGATGTTAGGAAATAATCCTAGGTGGTAAAGATTGTGAAGATTTGACATATTTGTCAAAATGCATTATAGAGTAAAAGTTGGCATGGTGGCTTGACAACATTTTTAACATTTTGTCAAAAATGAGCAATTTTGGAAAAATGCTAAAAGAGGTAGTTAGTGGTCCGATTGGTGGATGGATATGATTTTATGGGCATATATAAGGCCACTCAAAACATTGTAGAAGAGTTAGAACCTTTGTGATTGAATTTTCACTAGCAAATTGAAGCAATTTTATGGTTTTCATTGAAATTTGTCAAATTGCTTATTGCAGTCCGTACCAAATGGACTAGTTTTCATACTTGACTTTCATGGAGGCTTAGAAATTTTTGTTGTGGTTCTTAAAAAGTATTTATGTCCTTTCATTTTGCAATTTTAGTAGGTGTATTTAAATTCTTTCTTTTCTTCACTGTTCTCGATATGTGCAAGGGGTTTAGGCCCTAAAAATGACTCCATCTTGAATTCCCATTGTGGGTTCCAAAAATCCTTTGGAATTCAAGCTATGGAGTCTATGTGCAGTGTAAATTTTGTGACCAGGAAGTTGCATTTGATCATTTTAAAATCATGCCCTAGGCGAGCTCTGCCATAGCCCGACTAGGGAACATGATTGCACTATACCTTAGTCCTTGCAGGGGTGGATAAATTTAATAGTGCCAAGTGTTTGGTATTGAGGATGGATGTTAGACAGAGCCTGAGTGTAAGTGTGGAATCTTGACAGGATGTTGAGACATATAAACCCCATTGGTGAATGCACACAAGTCTAAAACCCTTGAAAAGTGCCATTTTGGGGACAATACATGTACAGACATAACAGACCACCTAACCCCAAAAATCTTGAAGGGTGTCCAAATGGGTATTCATATCTACAAATCTTCTGAGGAGTCCTTTGATAGTTTTTAGAACCAAAAAGCAGAAACCATTAAAGGAGGGCTAAAAGGGGCTCTTAGAGCTACAAGCCCTTAATTATAGGAACTATGAAAATGATAGGAAAATGAAAGGGATTAGACACCAAAAAGCATGGAGGGAGTTGGTAAAACATGTCAGATTCTTCTTAGTCTCGTGCAAGTGAAGAGCCTTGAATTAGGCATGTTGGAGGTTGAACTTACTCAAGTGAGTTCTAACCTTGGATTTGAGTAATTGGAGCAATCTAGTTGGTATAGAGTTCTCTAAAGGAGTTTGGGTGTTGGGATAGATTCACGAAAGGAGAGTAGGGAATTAAAAAAAATGAGAAAGCCCACAATAATACCTTTTCCTAATCTATAAACCAAATTGTAACTCTTTTGAGAGAGTCTCCCTATCACTAACCAATTTTATCTTAACGTCCTATGGATTGGTTATCCTCTCTTGATGATACATGGCTTTCTTGCCACATGTCTAATTATTTCATATCACTTTCCCTCTTAAGGGACATGTGTGGCCTTCTTAGGATTCTTCTATGCCACTTGTCCTCTATAGGATGACAAGTGTCATATCTCCCTAATTCTCTCCAACTTCCTCATTTTTGACTGTTGATCTCTTGAGACCAAATCTCCATCGTTGACTCCTGCCACCTCATCTTTGGCTTTATAAAATCTATAAATACATCTCTTCTCAACCATGAGAGGACCCTTAGCATTCTTAGCATTTTTAGAAATCTTAGCATCATTCGCAGCATTCCTAAAAGCATGGTTTCAACATCATAATTTAGCATATCAATAGTATCATTGCATGATAATGACACTCATTGCATTCTTAGCATAGCTATCCTGATAATTTAGAATTGCATATCATCATCTAGATCATATAATTGCATCATTTCACTCTCGTTCTTAGGTAGCCATCTTGTGATCGTGCAGCTAAGAGCCAGCCCATAGACCCGCAAGGTCCTTGAGAATAGAGAACAATGGGACAATTTGAGGGAGTGCTTTAACTTGTTTATGTGTTTTACTCTCTAATGTAATGTTTCATTGAATTTTGTGTTGAATAATTGTTAAATAGATTTATACACATACATTTTGGTGCCCACCGTGGGGCCCAACCACAAATTTTTAATAGTTTTCTTGCATATTTTTTTCTTGACAGGTACATTGGAAGACCCAATCTTGCATTTTAGCGACTAAGTTTGGTACATCAAGGTTTTGTTCCAGCGCATACGTTGTCTCTATTAGGATTTTGGCTTCACAGATTAGTTCTTTGCTTTCACATATTAACATTTTGGTTTCATAGATTAGCGTTTTAATTTTACATATTAGCGTTTTGGTTTCAAAGAATAGCACATTCATACCACAAGATATCACATAGATGATTTATTTTAGTGCTTTCATTTCTGATTGTAAAATTTTGATTTTCAGAGACTAATTTTTACCTTTCTATTTTTTATGCAGGAGCATCCTTGGTTCTTAGCAATCTTGCATCTACCAAAAATATTTACTTTTAGTTTTGTTTAGTTCTATGTTTCAGTTACCATGTTTCACTCTGAATCCCTCTGAGTTGCATATTTTTGTTGGCTTGATGATGATTGTAATGTATTCATCACTTGTTGTCATTGATGAAACACTCTCACACACACATATGATTACATTGACTACTGATGTAACTTCAATTGTTTTACACTATCAACTGGTATGTTTATGGTTTATCTCTAACCGGTACTTTGTGTCAATCGTAATGTGCTTAAGAGATAACCTATGGCTACACTAAGTCGGAATCAAAATGAAGATGAAGATGGAGATCAAGTAGAAGATTCTAGGACAACGGTTCACATGTTTTAATTCCAACCGATATTGATTGTTCTAACCGGTATCTGATTTTGTGATGAGTTACCAACACCATTTTCTTGGCGGTCATTTTTGTGATGAGTTTTGATTACTTGTCTAGATACACTGCACCTAGGAAATTGTGTTTTGATTTCCTTAGGTCGACATACGATTTGAATGTCTATTTAAAGACATCTTAGTGAATCATTTGAAACATATAGTGATAGAGAATGATGTTATGCAAATACTGATATGCATCAAGAGTGAAAGCTTATGTTGAAGAGCGATAAGTTTAAGATGAAGAACAGTGTTGAATGTACTTAGAATGATCTGATCAAGTAAATATTGTGCTACTCAAAACAGATCAAACCATTCTTGTTGTTTTCTAATCATTACAATAGAATCAAATCCGCTAACCGAGTTAGCTCTAAGAAGCTTCATTGTACAAATCCTCTAACAAGATGATCCATTAGTTTGGATTCTCAAATCCTCCAGTGAGGTTACTCCTAACAGGGTAGTACTCTTTAAAGGGTATAAGCTTCTAATCAAGCTTTGGGATCTCTAACAAGATTTGCTCATAGAAGAGCACTTTGTAAGACCTTAAGCGGCCAGTTATCTATTACTGCAGATAGTTAATTTGTGAGTTCCATCTCACCATGATTTTTACCTATTTGGGTTTTCCACGTATAAACACTTGTGTTATGGTGGATGCTTTACTTTTTGTGGATGTTGTTATATCATTTTGGATAGCATGTATTTTGTTTTAATGCTTGGTTAAGTTCATCTACCGGTTAGTGTTTGAAGTAGTGTTTTATTTGGTGTCACTGATTCACCCCCCCCCCCTCAGTTCTTTTCAAGTCCATCAATTGGTATCAGAACCTAACTTCTTTGAAGCCTAGCCGCTTAGAAGGGAGTCTTGAAACTACCATGGGGGACAAAAGCTACTTCGAGATGGCTAGAGACCTAGAAGATAGCAGAAATGAAGTTGAATCCCTTAGGGGCAAACTGAAAGCTTATCAAGTCAAAAGGAGAGAGCTATCTGAAAAACTGTTAGAAATATCTGATAATAGTTCTTTAGATGAAGCCAATATTGAAGCTTTAGCAGATGAAGTTGAAAAGGTGAACGGTGAGAAACTGAATCTAAGGAGGGAGCTAGAAGGTCTAACTATCCACATGAGTCAGAAACTGGAAGCCAAAAGAGCTGCTGAAGATCTTATCAAGGTAAGAGATCAAGAGAATATAAAGATCAAATGATAAAAAGACACTATGCATGAGAACATGATTGCTGAAACAGAAGAAAAGGAAAACCTAAAGCTAGATCTTGAGCTGGCATCATCTATGAAATAGAACCTATCTAAGCATAATGAAGATCTTGTCAAAAAGCTTACTAAAGCCATTGAGAAATTGGAGAAGTTCATCAAAAGTTATACCATACTGGAAGAACAAATTCAATCACAGAGAATGAATAGTGATATCTTTGGACTTGGTTTTCATCCAACTGAAAAAGATGAATCCTCCAATACAAAGAACAAAACTGCTCCTAAACTCAATAAGACTACCGATAAGAAGGTTTTTAAACCTATCCGCTTTATTTATCATAAGCCTAGTCATACTGCAAATGTCTGCAGAGACAAACCTAACATAAATGCAAATTACAGTAGTAATGCTAGGTACGTGTTTAGAAAGTTTGAAGGTCATTTCTTCACATGTGGAATGTATGGGGATAGACATATTGAGTGCAGATATGGAGAAAACAATCTTGTACCACACATGCATCCTAGATCAAATGGTGACTGGATAAAGAACTTTGATAACCGGTTAAACCTGAACTGGCAAAGATCCTAAGACAACTGGTTTAGTCCATTCAAGATGGAAAAGGTAACAAATGTTATTTGTGTTGGCATTATGTGAACCAGTATGAGGACATAATGACATTGTATGTTGTCATTGATGTCAATATGTTGCAGAGGTGTGAACCGGCATATGTGAGAACCAGTATAACACTATGAACCGACATTTGTGAAAAAGTGAAGTGGTGTGCTTGTTCAAGGTGAACCGACATATGGTTATGGGAACCGGCACATGGAAGCGATGTATGACTACCGGTTGGTAGTCTCAACTTTAGGGTTTCTAGTTGAAGTTTTTCAAGCCTGTGTGGTTCAACCGGTGACTTTGTGCGATGAGTTAGCATGACAACAAAGAACAAGATTGTGTTGCCACGTAAGCCCTGTGTGCATGAAGGATCGTGTATGAAGAAGATCTTGCCTATCTACCTCGGGAATATGAGAAGACTATAAAACAGTGACAACGTGTGATGGGTTATCAGCCGCCATGAAAATGACAGAAAACAAACGATGGAGATTAATGCAGTATGCTCAACGGTCAGGATTAAACCGTTTGAGTTCCTTAACCTATTAGGTTTAGGGTTTAGGGTTTATGCTACCGACCTAACTGTTTTCTATAAGGTCGATGTTGTGACTGTTTCTAGGGTTGTTGGCAAAAGTTGTGTGTGAGTATCCAAGAGAAGAGATACGTGATTCTTGCCAGACCAAAAGGAGATAAGTGATAACTGTAGAGTGTAAGTGCAGAAGGTAAAGAGGAGCTTAAGCGGATCTGCATTGGCATTGAGTGCTATTACCAGATCAGTGTAATACCTGTTGATCTCTAACCACCTCAACAGTTGGAAAATCCCTTAATAGGGTAGCCTTAACCGACTTGTTGTAAATCCTTTAACAGGGTAACTCTAACCTACTGAGTTCGAAGTCCTTTAGCTATTGAGTTCTTGAAATCCTCTAACAAGGTAACCTTTAACAGGGTTTAACCCTTAATCGGGTATTGTAGCCATCCCTTAACCAAGTGATCTCTAACATGATCGGTTCCTAGCAGAACCTATTGTAATGTCTCTAACCAGACAAGGCTTCTAACATAGTGGACTTCCAAAGAGTTCAAAAATAGCTTGTGGGTATTCATCCCCACCGTGGTTTTTCCCAGTTGGGTTTCCACATGAAAAATATGTGTGTCATGTGTGATGCTTTTCTATTATTTGTCAAGCATATGATGGTTCTATGTTTTATGCCTGTCAATAAAACATGTTGAACTAGCTGTTATTATGATCTGATGATAGATCACTTGTTTATGCATAAGGGTGAAATGGTAGAGTAGTCTTGAGTTGAGTGAAAAGCTAAGTGAGTAACTGGTTAATGCTTGTCTCAGACATTCTTAGCTTTACCGATTGCACTCTGTTTCAAACCGATTTCACTATTTGCCAGTCTTTTGAAGTGTTTGCTATCAAACCGGTTTTGGACTATATTTTTGTCTGTACTGATTCACCCCCCCTCTCAGTACCGGTTTGGTACTATTTGATCATCATTAAGTTATCAATTTGCACCTTCTATAATAACTTTGGTCATGTGGCTATGAATTGCAGAAGAAGAACAGGAATAGGAAATGCAGAACCTTGGAGATCACCTGGTATGGTTTGTTACCACTACAACAAACTGGGGCACTTAGCAAAATTTTGTAGATCAAGAAATAGAAAACCGATCAACTCTTTCAAGGATCAGAAAGGCAAGCATAAAGTTGATGTTGAGGAAACCAGAGAACATATGAATCAAATTTGGAAAAAGAAAGGTGATGAATCGTCTGGAGAAGAAAGCGTTTCTTCACCTAGTGAAGGGAACCCAACATCGATGACTTAAGCCTGTTTTAACATGGCTAAGGAGAGATTAATGGTAAAACATCTCCGGACCCCTTGTAAAATGAGCGGGAAAGAATTTTTGAATCTTGAATTTTGGTGACTTTTTGTTGATGTGTTATCAACCGGTATTTCACTTAAGCGGCAAATTTAGGATTTGTAACCTAAAGTGCGAGCATTTATTGCAGTTGGTAAAAAGGGATAAAATCAAGTTTTACTTTATCATTTTTACCCTAACTCTTTCAAAAAATAAATTTGAAGTGATTGTAGAGCTGAACAAGATTGTCTTGTTGTCAATTGGTGAATTGATTTGTGTTTAGAGAAATCAAGTTGAATCGAAAGTTGCAGAGAGGTGAACGGGTGTGCATTTGGGCATTTCAACTAGGAAACAGAGCAACGTGCAAGAAACAAGGCATTTCTTTGTATACCGCTTCGAAACTTTCTTATCTAGAATGGCATCTACTTCTAAGTCTGTAGAGAGGTTGATGATCACTGTTGAGCCAGAGGAAGCTCTAAAGGAAGACCAAATTATGTCTTATAATGCATTGTCACAAATCCCGAGTAGTGTTGTGGTCAAAGGTGATTTATCTAGCTATATAGATTGCAAGATAGAAGATTTAGGAACTCTACATTTATACACAGTTGAAATCACTCTGTGATAAGAACGGAAAGATTGAAACACAATATGCTAGGGTTTTTGCAAAAGGTTTTCATAATGACGCCTACTTTCTTGAATATTTTGAGGAAGAACACATAAGAATTATTTTGAGTTGAGTCCATGGAGAGAACATGTATTTAGAAAGGACTCATACAATAACCAAGGAAGATATTCAGGTTGTAATGAGTTATTTCTCAACCGGTGAAATTCCTATGCTAACAAGAATTTCAAAGGATACTGTCTTCAAATTAACCAGTTCTACATCTGATAAGCGTGCTTTTTCTATCAACAATATTAGAGACCCTGCAGTGAAACTAGCAGCAATGGTGATAAGCTACCAGGTATTTTACTCCAATAGACTTAACAGTGTTCCATCTACATCAATTCATACAGCACATAGAATGATCGTTGATAATGCAGATTATGATCTTTGTGAAGCCATTAGAGTGCAATTATTTCAAAATTTGCAATCCATTAAGAAGGACAACACACAAAAGTTCAAATATGGTCAACTATTAGCCGGGTTGTTTTTCTATTTTCAGAACTTCCTACCGGGTATTGGAAAGATTGAATGGTCCAAAGACCTATCGGTCAATGCACAGATCAAGAACAACATTAAGGCTATGAAGAATACTTTTTCAGCTGCCATGAATAAGTATTTTAATGAATTTTAGAAAAATATAAGCATGAGAATGAGATTACCTAAAGATGTGGTAAAACACTTTGCAAAAGACATAGTCTTCACTGTTACCATTGACTTTTGCTTGATGCAAGCAATTGAACCTAGAGAGGAAGAGATGGAAGATATGAGCTATGAGGTTAATCATAATTTATTGGTTGGCTATGCTAATACCATGTTAGCATTGCCTAAAGATAAACAACGGGAAAAATTGGACAATGTGGCTGTCCAAGTTGCACCAACAGAAACCAGTACTATACCTGTAGCTAATGTGAAAGGAAAGAAAAAGAATTCTGATGAAAAGTCTCTTGTGAAAAAGACCACAAGAGTGACTCGGAGTGTCCTAACCAAAAAGGAACCCGCACCTAAAGTATATGTAAAGAAGGAGAGTGCACCAAAGAAGAGAAATCGAAAATTGATTTTGCAACCAAATTCTGAGGGTACAGATTCTGAAGAAGAACCAAAGAAGGAAAAATCAACTGGCAGAACACCCAAGAAGGTAAAGGTAGTGTTGAAGGAAACTACACCTATAGATATTGCTACCTACAAACCTAACACAGTTTTTGAGAGAACAATGAAGACATTAAGAAGAAATAGGTTTTACAATGTCAAAGAATATTTTGATTCTTTCATTGAAGATGAGCAGAAGCAAGTCATTCAACAGGTAATAACTTATTTGGGTCATTACAATAGATTTCCGCATGACTTGGAAAAAGATATTTCAATCTCTTTGTATAATACTCTTTTAGATAAATGGGAGGAAGCTAGTCAATTGGAAAAGAAGATTATTGATGAAATATTTGTACAATATTTTCCCAATTTATCATCGGATGGAATTAGTGCTTTAGTTGAGCAATACAAAGTATGTTTTGATTTTAAAATGAGAAGATTGAAGCTTCTTAATGCAAAAAGGGTAGTTATTGAGTCTGAGACACATCAGCTAGCTTGTGTAATAAAAAAGAGGGAAGAACTCATCCACTCTGGCAATAAGGATGATACTACAGATGATGTTCCTCGACCGAAAATGGATGAAGAGGAGATTGTACAATCTGACATAGTCTATCCAATCAAGAAGAAGTATGATTTCATTATTCTTGTTGATGAAGATGTTCAAAACACAATAGACCTATCTAGAGACATCACTGCACCAAATATGGAGCCTCCTACAATCACTGAAGTACAAGTTACATTAGTTGATCAACTGATTGTTCAACTAAAAGTGGACAATGAACCAACAACAAAACAACTGGAGAAACCCCAATCTCCACCGGTCATTGAAAATAATCAAAAGGAGTCTATTGAGAGAGTTGTCACTCAGTTACCTGAAGAGACAACATAGCAGAACACAGAGAGAGCTATCATTAAGAGTGTACCCCCTGAACCAGTGAAGCAGAAACTACTTGAAGATGATGATGATGATTCTTTAAGTATTTTAGGACCCATTGACATGAACACTTTGAGTGCGTCAGAAATGATGAAGATTGCTAATGTTATGCAATCTAGAGCACACAAGAAGAGACTAAAAGTGAAAAGGATTGAAGCAAAGACAATCCAGAATGTAGTAGAGATTTTATCTGGTTTACTACTGGAAACAGTTGTTGCACATCTTCCTACACCCATTAGCAAACTTGGTCAGTTAGTTGCAAATGCATCTGATCAAATCAAGTCACTTGAAGATGTTGCTCAAATGTCTGCTAAGAAGAGCCACAAGAAGAAATATGGAGATAAACTGGCAAAGAACATTGAAAGTGGCAAAATGGCTCTATCTCATAATGGAAGTCTGTTGAAGAAAGCTATTGAATCTGAAGGAAAGTATCTTGCCTCTACCTCCAATGTTTCTTTCTTTTACTCTAACATTTCTAAGAGTCAAGTTTGTTGGCATATGATGAACCAGCATGTTGATATGATGACAATATATGTTGTCATTGATGTCAATGAGTGTAAGTAAACTAGTATGCAGATTGAAAGATGTTGGTGAACAGGTATGAAGAAATGTAGTGAACTAGTGTTAGGGTTTCACTAAGTGCGACTATCGATTGGTAGTCTCAGCTCTAGGGTTTCCAGTTTGGCAATCCAGCTTGTGTGATGCAACCGATGACATTTTGTGATAAGTTAGCTAAGAGATGAGGATGAGATCGAGGTGCCACATCAGCTTTGTGTACGTGAAGGATTTCTTTGAGGATCTTGCATGAAAAGATCAACTGCATTAAAAGTCTACCTCGGGAATGAACTTTCTTCTTGGTGGTATGAGAAGAAAGCGTGATGAGTTACTGATTCCCATGTGCGGTGAAGAATGAATGATGCAGGTTGTCTTGTGATTTGTTTGAGAATGTATTGCTCTATGCAAAGTGTTTGGACCGTCAGGATTGGACCGCTTGTATTGTAAACCTTAGATGCTTAGGGTTTAGGGTTTATGCTACTGACCTAATTGTTGTCTATAAGGTCGATGATGTTTGTTATTGTAAGTTGTTGGCAAATATTGTGTGTGTATCCAAGTGATGAGATACCTGCAAGACCAGTAAAAGAAAATGACAGAGTGTGATTGCAGAAGTAGAGGAACTGAAAAGGATCTGCCTTGGCATGTAGTGTTGTTATCATATCAGAGTTTTTACCTGTTGTCTTCTAACCATTTCAACAGTTGGAAAATCCCTTTATCGGGTAGCTTTAATAGGCTTACTATAAATCCTCTAACCAGGTGACTCAAGTTGATTGAGTTCTTTAAATCCTCTAGCAAGGTAACCTTTAATAGGGTTTCAACCTTTAACAGGGTATATAGCCATCACTTAACCAGGTGATCTTTAACAAGATCGGTTCCTAGCAGAACCTTATTGTAAAGTCTTTAACCGGACTAGGCCCCTAACAGAGCGAGCTTCAAAAGAGTTCAAAAAAAAGTTTGTGGGTATTCATCCCCATTGTGGTTTTTCCAATTTGGGTTTCCACATGAAAAATATGTGTGCCATGTGTTGTGCATTTTTCATGTGATGATTAAGGGTTCTTTGTTTGAGTGATTATGCATACAGAGCTAATAGGTTATGGTATTACTGTTACACCACATGCATATGTTTATGGGTGAAGTTGTTATCAAGTATTGAATGTATTTGAAGTATTCAGACTTATCAGTTTATGTTCTCTGAAGTCTTACTGTGTTTAACCGGTATTGCCATAGTTAAGTTCAGTGATGAAGACAACCGGTTGGTATTACTTTAACTTGATAAGTTGTTGAGAAATTTTTTGTTTGTATTGATTCAACCCCCCCCTCTCAGTACCAGTTAGGGTATCTGTTGTTCATCATTATTTATCAAAGTTGAAACCGAGCAAGAAATGGAAAGGATATGCAAGGCATATGTCCCACTCCAAGAGTCCATTCATACCTTTAACTGGTCTATAGATGATTTGCATGACAGATTGAACAAGAATGATAATGAGAAGGCTAAGAGACTCCGATCTCTAAAAGAGCTCAAGAGTCTGCTCACCTCATAGGTCAACATTCTTCAGAGAGCCTACTCCAATGCAGATGCTATTCTTTCTACTCTTGAAACCTGCATGCTAGACTCAATGGAAGAATTCCATTCCTAGTTGATGTCTACATTTGAGTATACTGCTAACATACTAGAATCATGGGAAAATGCTTTATCACAGATGAAGCAAAACTTCATTGATATTTTTATGAGATTAACCAATGCATGAAATTTTTAAGTTGTAATATATGCTGAACACTTTGATATAGATTTTCTATATATATGTATATATTTTACTTTATCATTTTGGCATTGTTGTCAGAGGGGGAGTAATAATATGTATGTGTGTTTTTGAAAATTTTGTATTTATGCATGCATTAAGGTGGAGTATTGCATTAAAGGGGAGTATGATCACATGTGTAAATATGTTTTTGATTAAGGTAAAACTAGGTTTTGAAGGGGCCCCGAAACCCTTTGCAAGCAGAACTTAAACAACAAAAGCAAAGAGATACAAAAAGGAACAGACCATCAAAAAGCCAGCAAAAAACCAGAGAAAACCAGAAAAAGCCCCCAAAAGCCAACAAGCCAGCCAGACTCCAAGAGAGAAACTAGTTGATTTTTTCTAGGGCATTCACCAGGGTATTGCTAATTTCATGCAACTCTTTGATGTTATCCTTGAGATTAGGGAGATCCTTTGCAGAAGCAGCCACAACTTTCTTGACACTAGCCTTGGTCCTCTTCGTAGCACCACCAACCAGGGTAACTTCACTGCTACCAGTCTGGATAGTCTCTTCGTCCAAGTCAAGATCCACTGCCGGTTTTGGAGAGCTAGTATGATCAACGACCTTAGTAATATCCTCCAGTTTTTTAGTGACAACGGATAGGATACTCGGGATAACGCCCATCAGATTTTTCATCGCCTCTCTCCCTTCTTCCAAAGATTTAACCTTATCCTCCATATTTCAATATCCTACATGTGTAAATATGTTGTGTATGCACGCTTAGCGGTATTGTATTACTCTAAATAATTTTAAAGTGTTGCCATCAATGCCAAAGGGGGATATTGTTGGCTTGATGATGATTGTAATGTATTCATCACTTGTTGTCATTGATGAAATGCTCTCACACACATACATATGATTACATTGACTACAGGTGTAATTTCAATTGGTTTACACTGTCAACCGGTATATTTAAGGTTTATCTCTAACCGATACTTTGTGTCAACCAGTATGTGCTTAAGAGATAACCTGTGGCTATAGTAAGTCGGCTTCAAAATGAAGATGAAGATGAAGATGGAGATCAAGTGGAAGATTCCAGGACAATAGTTCACATGTTTTGATTCCAACTGGTATTGACTATTCTAAGCGGTATCTAATTTTGTGATGAGTTACCAGCACCATTTTCTTGACGGTCATTTTTGCGATGAGTTTTGATTACTTGTCTAGATACACTGTACCTAGGAAATTGTGTTTTGATTTCCTTAGGCTGACATAAGATTTGAATGTCTATTTAAAGACATCTTAGTGAATCATTTGAAACATATAGTGATAGAGAATGATGTTATGTGAATACTAATATGCGTCAAGAGTGAAAGCATATGTTGAAGAGAGATAAGTGTTAAGATGAAGAGCAGTGTTGAATGTACTTAGAATGATCTGATCAAGAAAATATTCTGCTACTCAGAACATATCAAACCATTCTTGTTGTTTTCTAATCATTACAACAGAATCAAATCCCCTAACTGGGTAAGCTCTAACAAGCTTCATTGAACAAATCCTCTAACAAGGTGATCCATTAGTTTGGATTCTCAAATCCTCCAGCAACGTTACTCCTAACAGGGTAGTACTCTTAACAGGGTATAAGCTTATAATCAAGCTTTGGGATCTCTAACAAGATTCGCTCCTAGTAGAGCACTTTGTAAGACGTTAACTGGTCAGTTATCTATTACTACAGATAGTTAACTTGTGAGTTCCATCTCACCGTGGTTTTTACCTATTTGGGTTTTCCACGTATAAACACTTGTGTTATGGTGGATGTTTTACTTTTTGTGGATGTTGTTATATCATTTTAGATAGCATGTATTTTGTTTAAATGTTTGGTTAAGTTCATCTACCGGTTAGTGTTTGAAGTAGTGTTTTATTTGGTGTCATTGATTCACCCCCCCTCTCAGTGCTTTTCAAGTCCATCAATTTTTTTTGTGTAGCTGGATTTGGCTTGCAGTCATATTCTTGTACCTTGATCCTGGATCTCAACTCGTTTATATCTCTTTTTGACATGATTTTTCTTTTGGATTGTCTGACAGTTCTCAGCTTCTAGACCAGTTTGAACCTTAGCGGCTAGATGGTGTTTCCCTATCTTGCGGAGCATCACCTTGGCTTGGGAAGCCGATTGGCACTTCATACGATGTTCCTATACACTTGATCGACCTTCCTTTTGGTTTGCATTTCATTTCAGTTCTTTTCTGAAGGATTTTCTTCATGCTTAGGGCTGACCTATTTGCATGTTACACTTCCCCACCCTAGGGGATTGAAATCTTTCTTGGCCAACCCAAATGTGTTTTGGATGCTATATATTGATGTATTAGATCCTAGATGAGTAGTTAGTGGACAACAAATGATGACCAAATATAAATAGACCAAATTTAGATAAGCTCTTTGGTTC
Organism: Cryptomeria japonica; assembly: GCF_030272615.1. Taxonomy (NCBI): domain Eukaryota; kingdom Viridiplantae; phylum Streptophyta; class Pinopsida; order Cupressales; family Cupressaceae; genus Cryptomeria; species Cryptomeria japonica. The sequence continues at coordinate 51,006,649 of NC_081407.1, read as the reverse complement.
TGGATTGAATGTGTATTATGTAATCAGGCATTATAGCTTGTTTGTGGCCTAGATGTTGCCAACCAATTGTATTTGAATTCATGATATAATTAAAGCCCGATTTGGCATTCTCTCTATTTTGTGTTATTGTTTCCGTTGTGTTATTCTTGCTGCACGGTCTAGACCGTTCTCTTTGAGGACCCTCATGCCTTGGTTGCGTTAGTTTTGAAGGTACTTTTACATTGCCAGAAACTAAGATTCAAAAACATTATGTAGTCAAAGACCTCTATGTCAAACTACTAATATTGTTTGTAGCCGCTAGAGTATTGCATTTTTTGTTTTGTTTTATTTAGGCACATAGTCTAATTAAGGGATCAATAAACACCATGTCTTGTGTCTGAGATGATAGGTGAGTATGCTCTCCCCTTCATTGGGTGATCAAAAAACCTAACTCATTGAATCTTTCTTTTCAAATAGTGCAATATCTTTAGCGGGCCTGCCCTCCCGAGTAGCCCATAAGGTCGGGTGGGAGGGAAATGACCCAAGTGGGAACAACTAATGCCAAGTCCATCTAACCCAGTATAAAATAAAAGTGATTTTGATGAAAATCAAGGTCAATGATAGTTCTTGGGAATATGTCTCCTTCATACCTTCGGGTATATCAAATTTTGGTTTTTCAAGGCTAGGGGACTGCTTAATTGAGTTTGTACTCCAATGTGTTGAACAAGTGCCCTTACTAGTATCGTTACATTACAAGCCACCTTTTAAAGCCTTGGTGCAGTAAGCTTAATGCAAGGGGATAGTTGGTTTTCTCTCAAAGACACTCACCAAATGTATTTCTTTGAGATGAGATAGAACTTTCCGACTTTGTATAGGCTATTTATAGCTTTTCAAAAAAAAGGGTGGTCGGGTTATCCTTCTAGTCCTGGAGGCCCCTACCTATACTCTCTTGTAGAGACAAGATTGTTAAACACTCCTTAAGGTGTTGAGCATTTGAGGTGATGAAATACCAAGATGTGGGATGAATTATCACTTTGCATCCACTCCTTAGGCTAGAACTCCTTGAAGTGTTTTGTCATGTGCTATACTCGTGGAAACTTGGGCTTTATTTGAGCCTCAAACATACACTTTGTTTTTAGAATTTAGGACAAAACAATTGTTTGGACATTGGTTGTTGTGTTTTCAAATCACAAATTAGAATATCGTACATTAAAACATATAAAGATTCAACTTATAGAAAACCTTGAATTGTAAAACAATTTCAAACTGGACATCATACCACAGAGTAGCGTATCACAGGCACAAAGTAGTGTATCTCTTGAAAACATTAGTGTATCATAGACACAGAGTAGCATATCTCTTGGAAACAATAGCAAATTTAGAGAGCAGTTTGGCACATTAAGACCATTGATTATCACTTTTGTACCACAGAGTAGCGTATACGGAACACAGATTAACGCATTGGTATCCCAGTATAGTGCATTGAGAATAATAGCACATCATAGAACACAGGTTCACACAGAGAAGAATAACATATCAAAAACCCACATTAGCATATCGGTATCACATATTAGTCCACTAATAGTGTTAGTAGAAGCCAAGAAGGAAGACTGAAAGGGGGGGTGAATCAGTCTTCACTGGAATATAAAACTTAATCACAAAACCAAGATCTGATAAAATAAAGTAATAAGACAGATAAGCAATTTGAAATCACAATACACAATACCAGGATTTTGACATGGAAAACCCGGTTAAGGGGAAAACCACGGTGGGAACCTACCCATAGTAAGATGATACTCTACAGTAGTATGTGAAAATATTACAATGGGGAATGTACATGCATTAAAGCACACTACCTATATCTCACTGCTCAAAAGATGATGGCCCAAAAGGCTACAACCCTTAGGGAAGTCTCACTGACTTACAATAAGATTCAAACTACAATCCGGAAGAAATAAACTGAAAGAATAACATCTCCAAATGCTTGATTATAGTTCCAATTAAGCACATATGTCTTCCCTGCAGCACCAATCTCTTCTCAAACTCAACACCAAAGGATAAATCACTTGTTCATACATAAACCTCTCTCTAATAATGCAGACATAACATCGATACCCAAATTACATGAATATAACACCTATATATACGATTCATCAACCTTGATAACAAGGTTGGCTAAACCCTCAACTCTCAATTATAAAATTACATCACATGATACAAAGATCAACCATTGTACCAATATAATAATTTAAATTACATAACATGGACCTAAAGAAAATTCCCAACCGCTCATCTCCATCGAAAATCACGCCAAGATCAACCGCAACACGCTACACCACCAAGAAAACCACATAACATGAAAATAATCACCAGTTCATAGAAACCACCAAAAAATAACACAATGATCAATGTGGATCATCAAAACAAATAGGACACGACTTAGAAACACCAACAAGCATGTTAAAATTGTCAGGAAAAGCTGCACCAACACCACTTATCAAATCTTCATCGATCAATGTCTGAAAGCTCAAGAACACAACCAATCAACAACTGTCATGAAGAAAGATAACGTGCAGAGCACCAAATCATGATCCATCTAAAATGAAGATACACAATACCATCCCAAGAAATATCCAAAAAACTCAGCACAAGATCTGATCACATCGGAATATACTGGAGGATATACCGAATTCTGCAAAATAGTGATCAGGAAAACCAAACTACAAAACCGGATCATAAGATCGTCCCAATGTGCAATAACCAAAGCAATATATAAGAATATTTTGACATCAATGAAAACAACATATCCTAGCAACAATAATGACCAACAATATCCCCCTTTGACATTGATGGCAACATATGAATGTGAAAAACAATCAATGCAAAGAAAGAAGATATCTGCAACAAACTCCCCCTAAGATCAGGACATATAAAGTAGTTTTTCACATGATGTCTCTCCCCCTTTGACAATAATGCCAAATATCTCAAAATAGAAAACCAAACTTACTCTCCTTTGAATATGAAACATGAATCTCTCTCCCCAAAACACATACTACTCCAACAAAGGAGAAACACCAACACACCAATCTAGATAAAAGGATAAGATTGTGAAATCCATCGGATTGATGCAACTAAATGCATCTAGTTCTTATCAGGAGGGGTGGATACCCCTAACTTGTCTCTCAAGTAGAAAAATGTATCTGCAGACAAAGGCTTAGTAAAAATATCTGCTATTTGTTCCTTTGTAGATACATACTCCAGCTTCACCTTCTCTTCACTAACTTGCTCTTTCAAGTAATGATATTTGATTGACACATGCTTAGTCTTTGAATGTTGCACCAGATTCTTTGACATGTTAATAGCACTAGAATTATCACAGTATATAAAAATAGGCTCATCATAAATAACTCTAATATCCTTCAACATTTGCTTCATCCAAACTACCAGAGTGCAATTACTAGAATCAACAATGTACTCAGCTTTAGTAGTAGATAAGGACATTGAATCTTGTTTCTTACTATCCCATGAAACCAAACTATTACCCAAAAATAATGCTCTACTGGTAGTGCTCTTCCAGTCATCAACATCACCAACCCAATCCACATTAGTGTAGGCACATAACATGAAATCATCATTCCTGGGATACCATAAACCATTATTCACAATTCCCTTTAGGTATCTGAATATCATTTTAACAGTAATGACATGACTCTCTTTCGGATCAGCTTGATATCTAGCAACCATGCACACAATATGCATAATGTTCGGCCTAGTCTGAATAAGATATAGCATTCCATCAACCATAGATCTATACAAACTCTGATTAGCTTTAGGAGATTCATCATTCTTAGACAATTTACAACCAATCACCATAGGAGTTCTAACCGGTTTGAAGTCATCTAACCAAAACTTCTTCAACAATTCCTTCACATACTTAGTTTGAGATATGAATATACCTTTTCGAGTTTGTGAAATCTGCAAACCTAAGAAAAATTTAATCTCACCAATCTTAGATATCTCTAATTCTTTCTGCATATCATCGACAAACTTCTTGCTCAAGTCATCATCACCTCCAAAGATAATATCATCAACAAAGGTTTTAACAATTAGGATGTTTCATTTTCTATCTTAAAGTACAGATTACTGTCAGCAACACCTTTACTAAATCCTAATTTTAACAAATATATATCTAGTCTAGCATACCAGGCTCTAGGGACTTGTTTCAATCCATAAAGAGCTTTCTTCAATTTGCATACCATGTCTCCATCATGTGATAGTGAAAATCCATCAGGTTGCTCAATGTAAACTTTTTCCTCAAGATCACCATTCAAAAAGGTAGATTTGACATCCATCTGATATACTTTTAAATCTTTATAAGCATCATAAGCAAGAAACAACCTAACAACTTCAAGTCTAGCCACCGGAGCAAAAGTCTCCTCATAATAAATTCCTTCTTTTCTGAGAATATCCTTTGCAAACTAGTCTATCTTTGTTTCTGACAACTTCATCGGCTTCATTCAATTTATTTCTGAACATCCATTTAGTACCAATAACTTTCTTATCCTTAGGTCTAGGCACAATTTCCCAAGTATTATTATTTTCAATCTGATCTAGTTCTTCTTCCATAGTTGTCATCCATTTTCATCTTTGCAAGCTTCAACAACATCTTTAGGTTCAACTTTAGAAATCAAACATACTTCTTCAGTAGTTGACCTTCTTCTAGTCATTACACCTTTATTCTTATCACCAATAATCTGATTTTCAAAATGATTTAGTCTTACATACCTCAAATTCTTCTGATTGTTTTGATTATCAGGTTCCTACACTCCTTCACCAACAACAAAAACATCCGGGTTGACTGTCTCTACCAGATCACTCTGCTTAGGCTCTTCAGTCTGAATAGGACTTAAAACAATATGTTGTCCATCATCATAACCACATGCTTAGATATCTTTTCCAAGGTTATCATCCACCTTCACATTTGCACTCTCCACTATCTTTCTCAGTCTCTTGATGTAGCACCAGTAGGCTTTTCTCTTTTTTCAATATCCCAAGAAAATTCCTTCATCACTTCTAGCATCAAACTTTCCTATATCCTCATCTCTCTTGATATAACATTTGCCACCAAATACTCTAAAATATCTCACATTAGGAACATGACCAAACCATAGCTCATAAGGGGTCTTACCGGTATCACCTTTGATGTGAACTTTGTTTAATGTGTAAACAATAGTGCTAATAGGTTCTTTCCAATAGATCTTTGGAACATTCCCTTCAATCAGCATAGTCCTTGCAGCATCCAAGACAATTTTGTTCTTCCTTTCAACAACTCCATTCTACTGAGGGGTTCTAGGAGCAGATAATTGTCTTCTAATCCCATGCTTCTCACAGAATGAATTGAACTCACCATAGCAGAATTCTCCACCTCTATTAGATCTTAGATACTTCACCTTCAATCCAAACTCAGTCTCAACCTTAGCTTGGAATATCTTGAATTTGTCCAACGCTTTTGATTTCTTCTTCAAAAATACAACCCACATCATCCTAGAATAATCATCAATTAGCAACATGAAATATCTATCACCCTGCACACTTCTAACATTAGTAGGTCCACATAGGTCAGTATGCACAAGATCTAGCATTCCATCAAATGTATACTATTTTCTCTTGAAATAAATTCTTGTTTGCTTACCCAACTGACATTCCTTACATACTAGATTAGTAGGCTTAACAATATTAGGCAGATCTCTAACAACATGTGTAGAACTTATCTTGATCATTGAATCAAAATTTACATGACACAACCAACTCTCATCAATCTGAGCAATTAAATAATATTTCTCATGGACATTCAAATGAAAAATGTTACCTTCAGTCTTAGTTCCATATGCAATCTCTATACCAGAGGCATTTAAGATCTAGCATTTTCCATCCTTGAATTGTAGGTCATAGCCTTTATCAACCATCTATCCAACACTCAAAAGATTATGTTTCAAACCTTCAACATACAAGACATCATCAATTTTATGCTTACCATCAAAAGAAATAGAACCTCTCCCATAGATCACATAGGTTTTGTCATCTCCAAATCTAACTATTCCACCATCATATCTTTCCATACTCACAAATTTGTTTTTATTACTGATCATATGATATGAACAACCACTATCAATTACCCATTCATCTTTCTCTTCAACTTTAGCAGCCAAATCTTTCTCCTGAATAGTACAGCTAGTGGAATCAACATGTATAGGTCCATCTTCCTTAATGGCAAGGAATACAACTTCATCTCCTTCTTATTCTTCATCTGTAATACCTTCATCAACAACATAATAACATTTCTTCTGATTCCTATACTTCCGGTTAGGCTTATCATACTTCTCCTGCTTTTCATATCTATCATTCCTATCATGCTTGTCAAACTTATCATGTCTGTCATACTTAGCCATTCTCTCTTGGAATCTAGAAGCAAAATGTCCTAGATTATTACAAGAGAAAAATTTCAAAGGAAACTTTCCATCATACTTATTGACACCTTTGGGTAATCTCCAAGAAATTAGTGCTTCAATTTCATCCATCTCTCCTTCTTGCTCTTCCATCTCTCTTCTCTCTCTCTCTCTCTCTCTCATATCTAGATATTCTGCACTCATCAGAATCATATTTCTACTTACCGCATATAGATGTAGATTCTCTACATGAAGTCTCATACTTTCCATGTGATTCTCCAAACTCACTCAGCTCAAATGCAGAAATCTTTCCAACCAACATATCTCTTGTTACTGTAGTCACACTCTGGATCTCATCAATAGCAACAACCTTATGTTTATAAGCAGGAGGAAAAGATCTCAGCACCTTAGCAACAATTTCATCTTCCTCAAGGGTTCCACTGACACATCTAAAACCTAGGACAAGATCATTCACCTTAGCCATGAAAGAGTGTATGTTCTCATCATCTCCCATCTTCAACATCTCATATTTTCCATTTAAACTCTACAACTTAGCAACCTTCACGTGTTTATCACCTTCATAGAGAATCTCAAGCTTCACCCTGATCTCATGTGTAGTCTGAAGTCCCATTACATTTGTCATCTTAGAATCAATCAGGGCACTAAGCAATGCTTCCCTCGCTCTAATATTATGTTCATCTTCCTTGATCTCATTAGGAGTAGTCATTCCATTTGGAGGAACAATATAGGCATTCTTTGTAATCTTCTAATAATCTTCACCAAGACATTTCAAGTGCACTTCCATCCGGTCCTTCCATATAGCATAGTTACTCTCATCAAATCTCAGACTATCCTTCTTAAAGATAACACCTTGAGCTACCATCCTAGATCTCCTCAAGTGATTATGCTTCTACCAGAGGATCTAGCTCTGATACCAATTGTTAGCAGCAACCAAGAAGCAAGACTAAGAGGGGGGGGGGTGAATCAGTCTTCACCAAAATATAAAACTTAATTACAAAACACTTATCTAATAAACTGTAGTAATAAGACAGATAAGCAACTTGAAAGAACAACACACAACACTAGGATTTTGCCATGGAAAACCTAGTTAAGGGAAAAACCATGGTGGGAACCTACCCATAGTAAGATGATACTCTGTAGTAGTATGTGAAAATATTACAATGGGGAATGCACATGCATTCAGACACACTTCCTAGAGCTCACTGTTCAAAAGATGATGGTTTGGAAGGCTACAACCCTCAAGAAAGTCTCATTGACTTAAAATAAGATTCAGACTACAATTTAGAAGAAATGAACTGAAAGAATATAATCTCCAAATGTCTGATTATAGTTCCAGTTAAGCACATATGTCTGCCTTGCAACACTAATCTCTTCTCAAACTCAACATTGAAGGATAAATCACTTCTTCACACATAAACCTCTCTCTGATAATACAAACATAACATCGATACCCAAATTACATGAATATAGCACCTATATATATTGATGCTCTTCAAAATGGGAAGGTTAGTCATGATAACAAAACAACACAAACAACAAGAAAGCCAATTTGTTAGTGTTAGAAATCATAAGCAAAACACTTTCCTAAACAAGCATATCAAGAAAGATACTACAAAATAGATAAAAAGCATAATAAATCTACAAAATGTAACCAAACATCTCCATATGCTCTCTACCATGTTGGTAGGTTCTCCTTCCTTGTTCCTCTCTTCTCCAAGTTCCAAATTAGTGTAGCTCTCAGCAACTTTTTGCACTATGGATGTCTTATGGAGATTCAAGATTGAAATGATGAATATTCTAAAATGCTATGTAAATGTGAACAAGAGCTAAAATGAGAAATTATCTATTTAGCTAGTGTTAATTTTAAACCAAAAGAGAATATGATGGATTTATGCTAAATGCTCTCTATAAATGCCTATAATGTAAATGCTAAAGAATGTTGGAGTATTCAGGATTTGAAAATGAGGAATGTAAGCTCTATTTATAGGTAAAATGGAGCAATGGATGGTTGAGATTGAGTAATCTCAACAAGGGGCAGGATTGAATGATATTCAATCCATGTGAGGACTTTCAACCCAATCCCAGGATGAAAAGTGTCAACATGAGAGGGGTTGAGAGGAGAGGGAAGAAGCATTAAATGTTTGACATGACCTGAGGGTTAACTTGGGAGTTAAGGTTAAGGTTGGGTTGAGTGAATAAATTCATTACCCAAAGAATAATTCTTTTATCTAATGGATAAACTCTTGTGCAAAGGTTAAATGGATAACCATGGTCAAAGAAATAAATGTTTGAGGAGACACATGGGTTACATGATGGTTGAGTTTAGGGGTCAAAGTCCCTAACCATGGGTGCAAGTGGATTTAACCATTAATGGTCATGTAAGAGCCATAAGTAAGAATCTCCTGATGCCAATGATGGATGGATGGAGATGTGAGGTGAGAGTTGTTTTGAACCATAGCAGCCCTTATGAGACTTAGGTCATTAGGATAAATGTATGTTGTAGTTTAGGTGTGCCATGATTTCTTACCTATTGAGACTCGAAGATACTTGATCAAAGTATCTGTTGATAGTCTAGGTTTAAGATTTAAGAAAGTTTGAAACAAAACAACTGATGATGATGGTCGATGCATGTGTGTAAGAGGATCTTCACGTCGTACATATACGTGAGAGGCATCCCACCACACAGGTGCTACGCGATTGATTGACAGAGGCCGACATGGATTGCATTGTAGTGACAAGCCTGTATGATGTTATGTATATGTCCGTGATTCGGACGAATCGTGGGTTGATCACACCATTGGCAGAGCGATGGCATAGTGAGACGTGTACATTTCACTTGGTGCAGGGGGAGATGACAATTACATTGGAGGATGTATGGCGCATCCTGCACATTCCCATTCGAGGAGAGCTAATGACATATGACCGAGCATGGGGGACAACAACAGTGCAGAGATTCTTTGAGGAGGATGTCTTCATTGATAATGGATCGATAGCCTGGGAGGATATAGCAGCCTTGTATGAGCCATTACCATCAGTGCTATCAGGGATTGTTGGGGGACTACTATGTCCAGATTGATGATCACATGGACTTGTCATTGGTTGGGGTTAGGTAATCAAGTAGATGATGATAGAGGGGACCCAGTTTACATGGGGACCATGCGTGCTATCGCACTTATATCAGGATTTACATGAGGTAGCATACCGAGGGGTGGGCTCATTGGGAGTGGGGATCACTCTGCTTCATATTTGGGTGTGGGAGCACTTACCTATTACCCAACCAGTTAGTTTGAGATTTCAAGCAGTGGACCAGCCATATGTATACATGTATGGAGGTATGATGAGTCAGCCTCACCTAGGGAAGCTAGAGTGGTGGCAGCGGGCACTGGATGATTTGGATACTATGATCTAGAGGCCATACATTGAGTGTGAGTTGTGGGAAGATGATGCAGAGGTGTTGCCATATGTGTTTATTGCATGATACCTCATTGGTAGGACAACCTACAATGTGGAGAGACAACTTTCGGGTAGAGTACTGAGACAGTTTGGGCGGTGACAAGGATTGCCTAGTGGATTGGGAGAGTATGTTAGGGTATTCCGAGAGAGGTACCTATGGGGACTAGTGTTACCTTATGATCAGGCTTTAGTAGAGTTCCGCACACTACAAGTGAGACCATGGCAGATGAGGCCGGGGGTGGTAGATGCTAGGGTGTCAGATGAGTACACTCAGTACATTGTGGCACATCCGATTCCTCGGATATTAGATTCAATGGAGCCTATTCCATCCTTTGAGGAGGAGAGGAGACAGGGATGGAGGAGGAGAGGAGGTCACGTAGGTGTACGAGGCAGAGGAGATGGTGGTGGTGTGGATGGAGGAGGTGGTGATGGAGGAGGAGGAGGAGGAGGGGGTGGTATCTTTGGAGGAGGTGGTGGATTCGGAGGTGGAGGTGGGGGTGGTGGATGATTACAGTGGAGAGGGAGAGGTGGGAAGCCATTGTGGCTATCGCAGGGACCTTTGATGCAGGGAAGCATGAGATTAGGTGGTAGGAATGCAGGTGAGGGATAGGTACCTATGGAGACTGGGTAGGGAGCCACTGGAGAGGGAGCCACTAGAGAGGTACCTATGGATACAGGGGGGGGAGCGACAGGGGGTGGAGATTTGCGGGATCATATGATATTATTCTTGCAGACTCGGCTCGAGGATATGGAGGCAGAGGTGGTAGCTAGAGATGTGCAGCTATTTGCATGAGAGTCAAAGTTGACTGTAGTGCTACGGGAGAGAGATCAGGCCATGGATAGGGTGATCTAGTTACAGGAGAGAGTTTGGGCCTTGGAGGGAGTACAGGGACATGGGCCATTGACTGATTCCCTAGCCAAAGAGTTATGAAGAGCAGGTGCAGAGGTTGATTACTAGCAGGGTCTATATGAGCAGGAGGTGTCATCTAGTCGGTGGGCACTGAGTTATTCAGAGATGCATCGGGAGAGATCCGTGCGGTCTTAGAGGATGTAGAGCAGTGGTGGTAAGATAGGTCCTCCATGGAGAGATAGATCAGGTGGTGCAGGGGGTAGTGGGGGAGAAGGTGGTGATGGTGGTGCAACATCCGGTTAGAGTGGCATCTAAGAGGGCATTCTTGTATGCTTTTATATTGTCATTTTGGATCGTGCCTTGGATGGTTCTTGGTAGTCGATATTTTGGACTTCATTGTACTTTGATACATGTATGTTTTGTCGATATGATGTGGTATATGAGGAGATCCCATATTTTGTGATGATATGCATTTTGATGATATGTATGGTTTTATGCATGATGATGATCTATGATGTATGCTTAGATGGATACTTGTACTTGCTATATGGATGTGTTGATGAGATGATTTATTTATATGATGTCTAGATTTATAATTTATTCCTACATGATGTCTACATGCATGTTTTATGAATAGGATGCTAACATGTGGATGCATGTTTATATATATGCATGATGTGTTGGTAAAATGCTTTATGTATGTAATGCCATGATGAGTATGTATGCATAATGAAATGATGCTAATGATGATATAGACAGTACTTGTATTTTATGTTGATGAGATAATGAGATGATGATATGCAGTGATGATTGATGCCCTTTATGTTTGATTTATGTAAATGCATCTAGATGGTTAAAAATGAATGCAATTTGGATAAACAAATGTAAAGAAAAAATATTTATATGATGATATCTAAATGAATGTATATGTGTAATGTATAAACCAAGGTTTAAAACACCTATTTTTTGTGTTATGAGCTAAATGGTGGAAAAATATAGCTAAGTGAAAATGGTAATGTAGTGGGATTTAACGCATGGGTAATGAATAACTACACCTTAATGCAATTAAAAGGGAGAATGAATGCATTTTAATGAATCCTAAATAAAATGAATGAGTATAAGAATATACTAGATGTATAGATGAATGCACTTAACTAATGGATAGATATATAGATGCATGCAACTATGGGAATCTAAATAAATGTATGGTAAACAAGTTTTAAATGATGGTAAATGAGGAGGATAAATGATACTAAATGAATGCATAGTAATGGCTAATAATGATAGTAAATGTAATGATGAATAATTTATTTATAGAAATGAACCTAAATGTCATGAGTTGTGCAATGATGAAATGATATGATGTTATTAATGTAAATAAATGATAATGAATGATATGTTTTTAAATGCAACTAAATGATATTAAATGCATGCTAATGAAGAATTTTTAAGATTTCAATAAACCTATATGTAAGGAAATGAAATAGGTTTTATGCAAATGCAACTAAATGTAATGATGATGTGACTATGATAGATGAATGCAAGGTTGTTTAGACTTTGCATGATGCACTGATGATGTATCAGAGAACTCTGTCATGATGGTATCCAAGACCAACTCATTTTCCCATAACTTCTCATATTAATCTTGTTCACACTTGTAGACAAAACCATGCATATGAATAATGAATGATTAAATGGATGGGTAACATGCAACGGAATGCAATATAAATAGATGAGATGGAATGACGATCCATATTGTTTTTATTTTCATCATTGAGCATGGTAATATTGAACTTGGATGAGGTAGTAGGAACCAAGGATCGAGCATTGTACCTGCAAACAAACAACATAAATAAAGCATAAAAAATATGGACCCTTCATAATGGTTCATGCTCATATGGTCGAGGTATATGTTGTAGTCAGCAAGCCATAGTGATCCATGACTATATTTTGCATGAGATCATGTAGCTTAGTGAACTTCCCATGTAGATACCATTAGTACATGCCCCAAAACTTCATTGGAATAATTTGCAGAAGACATACAAACAACGCTTAGGAACCATCCCAGCCACTCTAATCACTTGTGAATATCCTGGAGTAGCGTAGGAACTTGATATATAAATGAATAAATAACCTACAAACCAACCAATTACTTGATAGCTTAAACAAAATTTTCTTGTCAAAGAAAATGTGATCTTGTCTTTGTTTTGGTTAGGAAGGATGAATCCTTGTAAACACAGTTTGTGAGTGTCGATGTTGATTGTTTGGTTGATGTGAGAAGTGGTCATCGTTTGAGTATTTCAGAATGTGTGTTTGGTATTTGCTTGGATGCGTATATACAAAAGCGTTGCCATGTTTTTGATTGATTTATGATGTTTTTTGGATTTTGTGAGATAGTTTTCCAATGTTTTGGGATTTTGTGAGACAGTTTTGAATGTTTTTGGTATTTTGTGAGATATTTTTTGAATGTTTTTGGTATTTTGTGGGATAGCTTTCAAATTTTTTTGGTATTTTTTGGGATAGTTTTCGAATGAAGAACTTCAAGGAATCACAAATAAATGTAGAATCCACTTCTATCAAACAGAATAAGGGCATTGCCCCCAGTTTAGACATGACTATGAAAAGCGGGATGTAAGACGCATGAAGTACTATCTTTGATTGCAGATCAATTATCAAGCCATGGTTTGGATTGATGGATGAGTGGATGCAAATGAATGTGATCACCACAAGTCTGAAAGACAATGGAGCCATAGCCTTTACGAGTGGCACCTATTTGCCAGGTTTTCACCATCGTACTTACCCAAGGTGCCACCAGAGTGGTTGTTCACCGTTTGGATGCATGATTTTTCTATACTATTTTTTGTAGGACATTTTTATCTGAATGTTTTTGGTATTTTTTTGGTATGTAGGGGAGCGTGATTCTCTATGCAGCTTATGTATAAAACCATTTGAGGTGCATGTTGTTGATCAGATCTGCTAGCGGTTCTCCTTCTGAAGTAGCCAACTGATATGCCCCAGACCCAAAGACAACAGTGATAACTTATGGACCCATTAGATTGATTCAAACTTTCCCTGATGTTCTTTCTTTGGTTGGTTATGAGGATTCTCTTGAAGAACAAGATCTCCTACCTCAAATGTGTGAGGTCTAACTTGATGATTATAGCTTCTGCTCATGCGTTGCTGATAAGCTTTGAGGTGATTGTATGCAGCTTGTCATTTCTCATCAAGTATATCTAAGTATTGAAGACGCGATACTCTGTATGCTTCATCATCTATGAGATGAAGCAAGGAAACCCGTAGAGATGGTATCTCAACCTCAATAGGAAGGATAGCTTCTGCACCATAGACCAGTGAGTAGGGAGTTGTGCCTGTAGGGGTTCGAATGCTTGTTCGATACGCCCATAGTGCTGGATTTAATTGAGCATGCCAATCACCACCGACATCATTTACTGTCTTCTTGAGGATTCTTAATATGTTCTTGTTTGATGCTTTTGCCTGACCATTGCCTTGTGGGTAATAGGGATTGGAAAAGCGGTGTTGGATATGAAACTTCTCACAGAGCTCATGGACATCCTAATTTTTGAAAGGAAGACCGTTATCTGTGATGATGGACATGGGTACACCATACCAACAGATGATGTAATTAAGGTTGAATGAGGTGATCTTCTTGCCGGTGACTTGGGTAAGTGGAACAACTTTGATCCACTTTGTGAAAAATTCGGTGGCAGTAATGATGAACTTATGGCTATTGGATGAAGATGGATGGATTTTACCCACAAGGTCAAGGCCCCATTGACAAAAAGGCCATGGTGTTGTGATGGGTTGCAATTCCTGTGCTGGTGCATGTATCAGGTCTCCTTGAACTTGGCATTTCTTATATTTTCTGACAAAATAGTAGGAGTTTTTTTCCATGGATGGCCAATAGTATCCAATGCGCATAAGTTTCTTGGCTAGTGACGGACCGCTTGCATGAGTTCCACAAATTCCTTCATGTACCTCTTCCAAGGCCTTTGTTATCTCATTCTATTCTAGACATCGAAGGAGAGTACCATCAAGACTGAGTCGATATAGGGTTTCAACAATAATGGTATATCAAGCGGATTGGTGAATGAAGGTTTTACGTTGGTTATTTGATTGGTTAGGAGGAAGTGTGTGATCGCAGAGATAGGTGTAGAACTCACCGTACCATGGGGATTCGGAATTGATAATGTGACATATCATCTCGGATTAGGGGATATCATAAGTAGGAATCTAAAGTTGTTTGACCAAGAAATTGTAGCGTGTTGAATTCTATGGAAGATCAAGGAGAGATGCAATGGTAGCCATAGCATCAACAGCTCAATTATGATCTCTGGGTATTTGCTCAAAGGTGATAGTAGTAAATGATGCCTTTAAACTATCCACCATTTGTTTGTCATCCTTGGTCTGATATTCATCTGTTACTTGTCCTATGACCAGTTGGGAGTCACCATATATCTGTAGCTCTTTCAATTTCCATTGTATGGCTAGTCTGAGTCCTGTAATCAAGGCCTCATACTCTGCTATGTTGTTTGTGTATGGAAATGTGAGCCTGTAAGACTTCAGGATGCTATCACCTTGAGGTGTGATAAACAAGATACCTGCCCCTGAGCCATGGCTAGTGTATGAACCATCAAAGTATAGTTTCCAGGGTTGTGCTACTGTGATCATGAATATCTCTTCGTCTAGAAAATTAGAAATGAGAGGATGATCACCTATGAGGGGAGCATCGACCAACTGATATGCAATAACTTCACCCTTGATAGACTTACAGTCCACATACTCGATGTCAAATTCACTTAGAATAATCACCCATTTGGCTAAGCGGCCCGTCAATGCCGCTTTGTTGAGTAAGTACTTTAGTGGAGCGATCTTGGCAGTGAGTTGTACTTTATGTGTTAACAAATAGTGCCTCAGTTTAGTAGCTACCAAGATTACTGCTAGGCAAGCTCGCTCAATAGGTGTGTAATTGAGTTCATAGCCAACCAGTGTGCGAGAGATGTAGTAAACAACACACTCTTTCCCTTCTGCATTGTGTTGAGCCAATAGTACTCCTACTGCTATATTTGTTGCTAAGATATAGAGTAATAAAGGCTTACTCAGATCTGGTGGGATCAACAATGATGTATGTATGAGATAGTCCTTAAGCATGTAGAATGCTTGCTGGCATCTGGTATCCAAATGAAAGCGGATGTTCTTGTGTAGCAGGTGTGTAAAGGGATGACACTTATCTCCCAGTTGTGCAATGAATCTTTGCATGGATTCAAGCCACCCTTGTAATGTCCTGAGCTAATTGATGGTCCTCGGTGGTGGCATGTCCATGATTGCTTTGACCTTTACAGGATCAACCTCGATGCGTTTGCTTGAGACAATGTATCCTAAAAGATTCCCTGAGGTTACTCCAAAGACACATTTCTTTGGGTTGAGTCGAACATTATATTGTTCTAGTCCATCAAAGATTTTCTCTAATATTTCTAGATGACCTTCTCTTGTTAGTGATTTTGCCAGTAAGTCATCAACATAATCTTCCATTATGGTATGCAACATATCATGGAAGATGGTGGTGATTGCTCTTTGATAGTTTTCTCCTGCATTCTTTAGACCAAAAGGAATTACATTCCAGCAGTATGTTCCCCATGGACATGTGATGGTCATCTTATGTTGATCTTCTGGTGCGATCTTTATCTAGTTGTACCCTAAAAAACCATCCATGAGTGAAAGCATGGCATGTCCTGCTGTTAGGTCCACTATTATGTTGATGTTTGGTAGGTGAAAGTCATCTTTGGACATGCTTTGTTCAGATCTCTGAAGTCAGTATAGATACAGATGCCCCCATTTGGTTTGCCGATAGGCACAATATTGGATATCCAATCTGCATAATCAATTGGTCTAATGAAACCAACATCTAGGAGTTTGTTAAGTTCTGCTTTGACTAGTACTGCAATCAAGGGGTGCATTTTGCGGAGCTTTCAATTGATAGGTTTGGCTCCTTCTGCTACGGTGAGGTGATGCATGAATAAATCCAGATCAAGACCAGGCATGTTTGCAAATGATCATGCAAAGTTGATCTGGTGCTTCTGAAAGAATTTGACAAACTTAGGTTGTTCCTTTGGAGTTAAAAGAGATGCCAGATGCATGTGGTGAGGAGTTTCAGGAGTCCCCACATATTCTTTTGTTTCCTCGATGAGAATTGTTGATCATTCCCATTGTGTACTAGAGGGGAGAATGTCAAACCTTTCATCCTTTGGCACCTCAAAGAGGTTTTCACCATTGGATACGCTCTTTCTTTTTACTTTTTTGGGATCAAACAATGCCACAGTGTGGTTTTCACTAGAAGATCCATGTTTTATTGTTATATTTTTGCTACTGAAAGGTTTGGCATCCACCCCGAATTATGTTGCGCTATTAAGTTCAATGTCGAATCCAACTTTATGATCCCCACTTGGTATGTTATCCCTTAGTTCCAAAAAGTCAATGATCGCCTCATCATTTTGGAATTGGTCAAGGCATGGGGGATTAGGTTGGTTCCATTAGATGAGTTTAGGATGGATAATGGGCATTACCTCATCGATTAGGTTAAGTTCGTTAGATGTGTCAGTGAGGGTCAAGACGTTGTGGTGAAGGTTGTTGATGGTACTCTCCTTGTCAGAATCAGGCATAAGATGTGACGTAGGATCTGTAAAAGAAGTTTCCAGTTCAGGAATCAAAGAGGTCTTTATCTGTGCTTCTCCGTAAATAGGGATGTCTTTGCAAGGTGGAGGTAATGATGCGTCTTCCTAATCTGAAGTATTGAGTTGGATGGAATCAAATTCCCACTCATGTGAGTCAGTCTCTGAGTTGCTTTCCAGTATCCGATTACTATACCATAATGGGATGTCCTTTGAGTTAAACATTGCAGGTGTGATCAATTGATGTACCCTTGTAGATGAAATGATCAATGCTACAGGAAAGATTATGGGGATCGACGAATCTGATACAGGAAGTGTTGGTAGTGTTGAATCTATTGCTTCTGCTGAAATTGTCGGTGTTGTCGATACTGCTATGGGTTTTGATACAGTTGTTGCTGCTAATGGTGCTATTGATGTTATGGCTGCTACTGATGGGGTTGTTGGTTTGATTGGTGGGATGACTGGTGTTATGGATGGTTTTGCTGGGATTTTTAGCCTCAATGGGGCAGTTGCTATGATGCGTGGTGTTGCTGATATAATCAAAGGTGACTTCTTTGTAGCAGGCTGATATAGAGGTTTGCTGGGTTTCCCTTTGAATCTAAGCTTAGGAAGGATTTCCTTTTGAAAGCCTAGTCATGTGTTGTCTTTGGGCTTTAATTTTGGCTGCACTGGTTCATGTCTTCCTTGCTTGAAACGTCCCAAAGCACTTTGACCATGATAACCCATTCTTTGCATAATGAGAAGGCCTTTGCCATACTAATATGTGGGAAGCTTAGATTGTGGAATGTCTGTGGTGATGGGATCTTTATAGATCCATTCTGCTAAGTCCTCATCTCTGGTCTCTTCTTCTCGACTCTTTCCAAGGATGAAAGGCGTCAAAGTGCATGCTGGCTTGACTAGTGGTGTTTGAAGTAACCATTGAGGTTTACCATGAGTTCTAGGAGAAGTAGGCATTTATCCAACACAAAAGAGTTGGCTCAAATTATACTCCCCAGGACCTTCCTCTGCTATTTTCATCTTGAGCTTCTCTTGCTTGGGTATAGTGGTGTTTGAACTGGAAAGAGAGGCTGGACTGATGTATGATGTGGATGAGATGGCTTCTCTATTGTTGGGAATGGTAATCTCTGGTTGATGATTGATATTGTGACAATATGCAAAGAGGTTTGCATCGCCCAGGATTGTAATTTCTACACCATTATGTGGGAACTTGATACACTGATGGTAGGTGGATGAAATGACTTGCATGGCGTGTATCCAAGGTCTTTCTAACAACAAATTATACGACAGAGGAAGGTCCAGAACTTGATAGATGATGTGTTTCACCACTAGGCTCAATCAGATCGGTATTACAATAGCCCCTTTGGATGACTGCTCTGCATCATCATAGGCTTTGATTGTTATCTTCTTGCGTGGATCCAGTGATTCAATTGCATATCCCAATGCTGTGACCAATTATAGTGTACAGATATTTAGGTCTGCTCCATTGTCGATCAAGACTAGCTTGATCCTATGTTGGTTGATAAACCCTTCAATGTGGAGTGACGCATTATGAGGTTGTTGGAAGGATGCATTGTCACTTTCGGAGAAAGTGAGACAAGGTGATGATCTTAGGTTTCCAACCATAGCTTGGAACTAATCTGTATTTAGGTTTGCAGGGACAGACACCTCTTGGAGAGCTTGATCCAAGATTGTTTTATGAGATGGGGATAGGCATAATAGCTCTAAGATAGATATCACTGTAGGCATTTTATCTAACTGTTCCACAAGGTTATACTACTTTGGGATAGATGGGGTGCCTTGTGGAGCTACTTTTATGGTGATCTTGCCGCGACGTGTAACAACATTGCAAGCAGAGTTGGGATTTTTGATGGTAATAGTTACAATTTGTTCACTGACATCATATGGGTGATTCATAGTGTAATTATACGCGGCTTGCATATAATCAATGGTATCTGTGTTTCTCCCTAAAGTGGAAGGACCCCTTTGATCTTGTGATAGAAGTGGATTTTTGAACATGAGATGATCATTGTTTGTTGTTTTTGGGTCATGTCCTTTGATTTCGATTTCACCTTGGTCAATAAGATCCTGAATAAGATCTTTTAATTTGTGATAATTGTTTGTCTTATGCCCTTTCCCTTGATGAAAATCGCAATGTTCAGTATCCCTCCACCATGAAGGTTTGACCTGAGGTTCGTAATTTTATGTTTTGGGTAACGTCACCATATTTTGAGAAACCAATTGACGTAACACCGTTTCAATAGGTTCCCCTAAGGGAGTTTATGTTCGTTTTGGTTTAAAATTTTGCTGACGCTATTTGGGTTCCTCTTGAGGTATATTGAGTTCTTGATTTGGAGGAGCAATTGTGTTATTCTTGGGTGGGGGTTCTGTCCTGCAAATCGAACCACAAGTTGTGCACTTTTGATAGTTCTTGCATCCACAACCTCGTCATTGACAAAGTTTTTGTTTTTGTTCCAGAAGTTAGGCTTGTCACCATTGAAGCGCGGGTGAGGGCCATCCTTTGGCTCATTATATATCTTGATAAGCCCTTTTTTGGTGATCATGTCATTGAAAGAGTCTGTGTCTTTTACGTCTAGAAGAAATTCCATTTCGTCGTTTAAGTTGGAAATAAATATTTCCACCAGTTCTTGTTCAAGTAACTGAAGAGAACGTCTGCTAGACATTTGACGCCATCGTTGCAAAAAGATCAAAAATAGCTCGCCTGGTTTTTTCTTAGTGTTACATAGATTAGCCATGATGATATCACGTTCAATGTTGTGTGAGTAATGTTGGCAATATAACAAGTATATTGAGAAGGTTGTTGATGATTATGGACATAACTGATTAAAGATGTTTTACTGTCTTGATATTATTATTTTGTCATTGATGTCAAGAAATTGATTTTCTAATTCAGTATGATGTCATATCTTAAGAAATATGTTATGAAGATTATAAAGAAGTCGGTAAAGACACAGGAAAGAATATGATGAATAAAGGGATAAGTTATTCAATGGGCAACTCTACCGAGTCAGAAAATGATGAGATCTTGATTATTTAGATTGTTTTAACATTATACATATGTTGTAAAATGTAAATGTTAATACTACACTATGTTATCAGGCAAAGAACCTAGTCGATAAACCCTAAGGTTATTGCAGTCAGTTAATGAAGATAGAATGTCTACCGAGTAAAGTTTAGTATTCACTGAGTTGTAACCGAGCTATAACAGAATGCATTAAATGTTTACATGTGATATTTAATGAAAGAAGTTGATGAGCTGGAGCGGATCAATGATTGGCAAGTCGTGGAAGAAGTTTGTTAACAAATCTAAGGCAATGGAAAGTCGGCAAGAAGATCTACAGCTCAGATTGAACCACATTACCCTAACACAAGTTCCAAGATGATTGTGCAAGTTCCGAGGCAGGGTAAAACATTTTTTAGATCATAAGATACAATGAACCTGGACAAGATTGAAGATCTGATGGCTATGATTGATCATGGGAAATGTGATCAAGGATATTAAGCAGTTAGATGATTGTTTATAAATAAGGAACTGTTGATAAACAATGGATGCGGGCAAGTGTATGCATAGGGATGCTACATAGTGATCACCAAGCATAGAAGCTTGAAGACCTGTTGGAATAACAGAGTATTGATGCCCAACAGATAGACAAGAATAGTTCTATGTCTAGATTGTGTTGAATAAATAAGAATTTGCTTTAGCATTTTAGATGTAAAGTTGTAGATAGATTGTATTACTGTTAGCTTGTGAAAGTAACAGGAAATCTCTTAACCAAGTGGACTTAACAGTCTTATAAGTAAATCCTCTAACAAGGTGACATTCTAAACGAGTGTTTGAAATCCTTTGACAAGGTCACTTCTAACAAAGTGAAGATCCTAATAGATCTGAGGGAAATCCCTTAACCGGGTCACATCTAGCAATGTGTTTTGTAATCTTTAACAGGATTGGCTTTTAATCGAGCATACTCTAGAAGAGTATATTTCTTAGTGGGTCCGAAATCCCACAGTGGTTTTTCCCTATTTGGGTTTCCATGTTAAATCTGGTGTTATGAGGTTTATATAGTTCATATGCTTTTGAGTTTACATGTTTGACAATTTTTATTCTATGATTGATATATGTTACCGAGGTTGAATCTGATGTTTTCATTGATGATTAAGTTTGTATGATTCATCCCCCCTCTCATCTTGTTGGCTATTAGATCTGTACTTATATTAAGTATCAGAACTATCAAGTAATGTGCCAGGAACTTCTAGACGAGTTCTTCGAAGGTCCTAATGCCATTGGTAGTTGGGAAAACCATGATGTGTTTGTTCCTCCCAAACTATGGGGAAAGAGTCGCATTAGGTATGTGTCCTTGTATGCCACTTTGAGGCAAGCTGAATGGAATTCTCTAACATGATCACGAGGGTCTCCTTTTCCTCGGTACTTTTTGAACTTGGGTGTTTCAAACCCTCATGGAAAAGGTGGCATATGAAGATTTCTATCAAAGGGATAGGGACAAATGTCATTGAGTGAAACTTGATTAGTTTTTACACCACTATGAAGTTGTTGGGTGAGATTTTTGACTTGTTGCCACAACATGTCTATTTCATTTGGAGGAGGAGGAGGTGGGGGATTACCTTGATGAAGGTTATATCTGATGTGATCTTGACCTCTTTCATCCTCATTACGACTTTGGTGTTCTGATGCTTGTCTTAGTTGTGCAACATCAAAGTCAAAGGGTAGTTTAGCCCCCTCTTGAGTAAGTCTTAAAAAGTGAGCATCAGCATTGCTTTTGAGTATTTCATCAAAAAGTCTATTAAAGAGAGGGTTGTGTTGTGCCCTTTCTATTGTCCTAGGAGTAGGAGTACTTGGATTTTCATCATTTGTGTTTCCTCCAAGGACTTCTTGGAATTCATTGATATTTTCCTCCTCTTCCTCTTCAATTTCTTGTTGTTTAGACCTTGATCTGGTTTGAGCCATTTTGTTTATAAGTTTTTCTTGAAGTTTGATGAAAATGATGATGAGTTGGTGATGGAATGAAAGATTGATGTTTGGTGGGGTGTTTTGCATATGGATCTCTAGCACTAAAGGTAGATGTTACCAAAGTTCTTTCTTGAATTGCTTGTTGTGTTTGATTGACAATGTTTGATGTGATAAGGTTTAGAGAGATCTGAGATGTGTTACAGACCCAACTACCTAGTAATAAGAGGATTCACTCATAGACCAGTTTTAACCTGCGTAGAAATGCCTCTTAGGATGAGTTTATCCTAGATGTAGAGACACTCTTAAAAAGTGATGTATTGTGTTTGATTCAAGCCATATCAAAAATAGAACTTAGGACAAAAACCTCTTGATGTTTTGAGAGTTGGAATGGATTGATGATGTGTGAATGGGATAATGGATGAAATGTTAACTTCAATAGAAACTTTGTGTTACAAAAGGAACAAACTCTTCCTCTTCTTGTTCAGGGGTTGGTGGTTCTACCCTGGCTAAGTTATATGTAATACAAATGTCTGGAAAGAAGGTAGGATTAATCTTGCCTCCCTTGTTTTTTTGATAACTCAAAGCTCGATATTGAATAAAAGCTTTGCGGTTTAATGACTCTTGATCAAACTCGTTTGATTTTCCTGTAAGGTATAGATGCATGTGATGTAAGAAGGTTCTATGAGAGACAAAGTTTTGTCTATTAAGATAGAAGAATTTCCTCCTTTTGATAAAAGCCTTTGAGCTTAATGGTCTTTTTTTCAAGTTGATGTGTTGATGAGGATTCTTCTTTCTCAAGATATGAAGAATGGTCATATAGTTTGATACTTTTGTTGTTGCTCTTTGTTTTTGATCTTTTGTTGGTATTTTCAAAATGTTTATGTTGGATGAATACTTGTTTTTGGAACTGATTTTTTATTTTTCCTTTGACAAGAAAACAAAGCAAGAACACAAACACAAGAATGTTGCCTCAAAAGGCACAAATAGGTGTGGGTCTAGATCAACCCAATACTTTGAAATTTTTATGACCCTTTCCTTCAAATGTATTTTAGGTGTTTCCAAAGCCTGAAGTTGGCTCAATTTGCACTGTTCTTGACTTAAAATGAAAGACACTTCAAACACTCTTTATCCCTAAGGTCAAATGGCCAGTTGTGATAATTTCAGCCCACATCTTGATATTTCTTCAACTTTGGTACTACATACCTTATGAATCCCGTCGTGGCAGGTAAGGATGTGATATACTAAGTCTTGTACGAGCATAACAAATAGATGATCCCTATGATGGGGGAGTCACCACTTTTATCGAGCTTCAAGTAACCTTTCAAAAAGCTATGTTTCTACTCAAGGAAATATGTATGGTGAGTATCTTGGGAGCAAAACCTTCTATGCTCTTGCACTGAATTTATCACAAATATGCTCAATCAATAGAACAGGTGGGCTACTACTTAAAGGTGTTTAGTAATTTTTGATGTTTTTGGACATAAGTTCATTTTGCAGTGACTCACTTAAGAGCCTTGTAACTTGTGGTGGGGCCCATTTGTCCTTTCAACAAGTTACACTCTAGGAACAACTATACCCAAGGCTATAGCTTTTGCTCTTCCCTGATTTCTATAGCGGCTCAAAGGATTTACCGCGTGAGATCATTCCCAAGAGTGATGTGTCTCTTGGAAGGCCTCTCTTAAAAAGATAAAATTTGAGTGTTACTAACACTTTTCTCTTGCACCTAGGACCACGAAAGCCAAGGGAGAGGATAGTGTGTGTTAGAAGTACGACCACTCGACAAACTTTTTTGCACAAGTGTGTCAAACACAAAATACACTTGTTCTTTTTAACTTGTCATTGCAATGGTGATCTAACTATTTGGAGATGTTGTCCAATAATCATGGTGTTCTTTTTAACTTCAAAGGCAATGTGTTAGGTAAACTAGGAAATTAAAATCCTGGTCAACTGAATGAGAAGCACATTTTGCTTGAAGTAAAATGCTTTGAAACACAAGAAAGCTTTGGACAAGTTGATTGTTCTTTTTACTTGGACAAAAATTGAAGTGTTGATTGTGAATTTCCTTAAGTTTGATGCAAGAAATGAGATTTGTTTGTTTTGTTTTAAGCACCAAATATAACTGAATCCTAACTTGCAATGAAAGCAAATTTATTTGTGAGTTCTTAGAGCACCAAAAATGAAGTGTTTTTGTAGTTGATTTTCAAGCACCAAATGAAAATTTTCAAGTTGCCTATCTTGCACGAAAAACAAAATTTGTTTGTGAGTTGTAAAGCACCAAATGAAAATTTTGATTTTAAGCAACAAAAAGGGTTAGTCTAAAACCTGCACACGAAATGAAAACTTAGTAAAATCCGAATATATGGTGGGCTTCCACAAGCCTAAGAAAAATAAATTTATCGGTTACAAGGCCTTTTTTACAACATTATGTTACAATAGCGCTACTCTGTGTGAAAACAGAAGTGCTACTTAACACAAACGTGCAAAAGTAAGGAGAGAAGCGCTAAAGTATAATACTTATACAACAATACAAATGCGCTAAAATAGGGACAAACACTCTACTTAATAGTCAAAAGAGCTACAATAGGGACAATAGCGTTAAATTTGAGACAATAGCGCTATTGTGAAAACAATAGCGCTAAAGCGCGAACAAAAGTGCCAAAGTGTGACCTGTGTCAAGTTAAACAGTCAAAAAGTTAGTTGTCTAAAAAAAAGTTGTTGTTGGATTCACGTCAGGTTCACCAAATGATGCTCTTCAAAATGGGAAGGTTAGTCATGATAACAAAACAACACAAACAACAAGAAAGCCAATTTGTTAGTGTTAGAAATCATAAGCAAAACACTTTCCTAAACAAGCATATCAAGAAAGATACTACGAAATAGATAAAAAGCATAATAAATCTACAAAATGTAACCAAACATCTCCATACGCTCTCTACCATGTTTGTAGGTTCTCCTTCCTTGTTCCTCTCCTCTCCAAGTTCCAAATTAGTGTAGCTCTCAGCAAATTTTTGCACTATGGATGTCTTATGGAGATTCAAGATTGAAATGATGAATACTCTAAAATGCTATGTAAATGTGAACAAGAGCTAAAATGAGAAATTATCTATTTAGCTAGTGTTAATTTTAAACCAAAAGAGTGAATATGATGGATTTATGCTAAATGCTCTCTAGAAATGCCTATAATGTAAATGCTTGAGAATGTTAGAGTATTCAGGATTTGAAAATGAGGAATGTGAGCTCTATTTATAGGTAAAATAGAGCAATGGATGGTTGAGACTGAGTAATCTCAACAAGGGTCAAGATTGAATGATATTCAATCCATGTGAGGACTTTCAGCCCAATCCCAAGATGACAAGTGTCAATATGAGAGGGGTTGAGAGGAGAGGGAAGAAGAATTAAATGCTTGACATGACTTGAGGGTTGACTTGGGAGTTAAGGTTAAGGTTGGGTTGAGTGAATAAATTCATTATCCAAAGAATAAGGCTTTTATCCAATGTATAAACTCTTGTGCAAAGGTTAAATGGATAACCATGGTCAAAGCAATAAATTCTTGAGGAGACACATGGGCTACATGATGGTTGAGTTTAGGGGTCAAAGTCCCTAACCATGGGTGCAAGTGGATTTAACCATTAATGGTCATGTAAGAGCCATAAGTGGTTTGGAAGACTTTAGAGGTTAAATTGTTGAACACACAAAGCATTTAATGCTTTTCAAAGACTTTGAAGTTTTTGAGAAGTGACTCCAAGTTGCTTAGGGATGTGACAGTAATTAGGGGATGGATCAGGCTAATTAGGCAGGGGTTTGAAGAATCTAGAAGGGGATTAGGATTGTAAGTGGGTTTGGTGGGTGAGGGAAAATAGGATTTTTATTAAAATAAAACTCATTTATTTCAACAAATAGGTGCAAGTTGCATTTTTAGGAGAATGCAAGTGGGAGGGGATTTAATGATTTAAATAAATGTTTTATTTAATTTATTTAAAAGAAGAAAGGGGATTAAATTAAATAAATATGATTTCTTCATTTAATTGATTGTGAATTTGGTTTAATGAGTTAATTAAAATAAATTGAATAATTTATTTAATTAATAGGAGAATGTTTGAAGATGAATTAATTAAATATTAATTTAATTAACTGATGGCTAGTGGATTTTTAATCAAATAAATAGCAAATATTCATTTAATTAAAATGGACAGATTTATGTGACTACATATACAATTCATCAACCTTGATAACAAGGTCGGCTAAACCCTCAACCCTCAATTCCAAAATTACATCACACGATACAAAGATTGACCATTGGACCAATATAATGATTTACATAGTATAACATGGACCTAAAACAAATTCCCAAATGCTCATCTCCACCAAAAATCATGCCAAGATCAACCGCAACATGCTACACCACCAAAAAAACCACATAACATGAAAATAATCACCGGTTCATAGAAACCACCAAAAAATCGGACAATGATCAATGCGGATCATCAAAACAAATACGACATGACTTGGAAACACCAACAAGCACATTAGGATCATCAGGAACAATTGCACCAACACCACTTATCAAATATTAATCAGTCAACATCTGAAAGCTCAAGAACACAACCAATCAGCAACTGTCACGAAGAAAGAACTTGCGGAGCACCAAATCATGATCCATCTGAAATGAAGATACATAAGAGAATCCCAAGAAATATCCCAAAAACTCAACACAGGATCTGATCACAGAGAAATATATCGAAGGATATACCGAATTCTGCAAAACAGTGATCAGCAAAACCAAACTACAAAACCGGATCATAAGATCTTCCCAATGTGAAATCATCGGAGCAATATACAGGAATATGTTGACATCAATGACAACAACATATCCTAAAATTAGTAATGACCAACAATATCCAACAGATAGGACAATGTAGCACATACATAGTGCAGTTTAGCGTACTAGGTGAATAGATTAGCGCGTTGATACCCCATTCTAGCGCATCTGTGCATTTTCACCATAGACAAAGAGTAAACCACAACTTTTCACAGAAAATTAAAAACAATTTTAGACACCCTTTTCGGGGTGCTTCTTCGGTCATTACCATCAAACCAATTTGAAATTAGACAAAATAGGTTTTTATAAGTACATGCATTTTAACGAAGTTTATGATCCAACATCCTAAGTGCATAGTTGACATATCAATTATTTGATTCTTCAACATAGTTTCTTTATCCGGATTTATCATCCTTCATCATGAAACTGAACTTTAGATCAGATTGACCCTGTCTTCTTAATAAGATAAGATATTTCCTATTGGACTTGGTTAGATCAAATAAAAACTTGCACTCTAACATTGATCAAAAGCTTAAAAATCTTAATTACTTGTATGTCAGTTTTGACTTGGAATCAGGAAAAGAATCTGAGACAACAAAAACAAAGACATAAAGTTATAATGGAAGAAGAATTTTCTTTTATATCCTGTAATCAAGATGATGATGAAGAAGATGTTGGAATCAATGAACACTGAGAGGAGAGGGGGGGGGTGAGTCAGTGTTCTACAATTTATAACTTTCTTTAACTGATTCATAAACCACCAGATGCAAAAGAATGAAAGTAAAATGCAAAAACTCAACACACACAAGCACAAAACCATAACACTAGAATTTTTACGTGGAAACTCGGAAAGGGAAAAACCATGGTGGGATTGAGACCCACAATATTACAATACTATGATCAGGAGTATAATAATATTACAAGGGAATGCACATGCATTTAGACACACTGCCTAGAGCTCATTGCTCAATTACAAGAAGAGGGCTACAACCCCTAGAGGACTCACTATCCTACAAATGATAACAATTTTTTTGAACTAATGAATAGCATCTACAAATGCCAAAATGCAGTTCCGATTAAGCACAAAAAGTCTTCTTCCATTGTTTTGTCTCACTTCTCTGTTCTGCTCTGCTCTTTCATATACCAGAGCATCACTCCAAAGATAACGCACGTGAAACTACGCACGAACGCTCATACAACCTTCACACACTCACATCTATCTCCAAAATTATCAAAAGATCAGTCATATATCCGCATCACTAGATCAAGTCACCATCATGTCGGCTCCAAAAATATAAACAAAATATGAAATGTGTAACAAGAATTTGGCTGAATCCGATTACAGATATACATGCAGACCAAAATAAATTGATTATACACTTCAATAAAGTCGGCACAACAACCTCAAACACAGACCAGTCAACAAAATCATCCCGAAGATTCCACATAAAACGCTACACCAAAATAACCTTGTTCTTTTTGAAATATTGGATACCGTATCATAAAACTTGCACTAGAATCAACACCGAAAGATAGGATTTCGAACAAAGCAATATCAACCAACAAATCAACTATCTTTTCCACCACAAACAAAAATATGCACCAAAACTCAAGATCTTCTCAATATACTCACACTTTGTCGAACACTGTGTTCCACCTTCCAGACTTAAGCAAAACTGGCTTAGGACTTTCGTAGAATGAATTTGCATATACCGGATAACACTTCTGATCTAAGTTGCCATCAATGACAACCCCTAAACAATTCTCAAGCATTAATCTCTTCCAGAGTAGCGTCTCTTGGCAACAATCTCCCCCTTTGGCATTGATAACAACACTTAGTGAAAAATGAGTAAGTCTCAAACCAAAAATGTCAAAATGCAAAGTTTCAAAGCTTCGATTCTAACAAATTCTAATAGGCTCCCCCTAAGAATATACATAGTTTTTCACTCTTCTCTCTCTCCCACTTTGATATCAATGGAAAAGGTAGGTATCCACTCAAAATTGTATGTACAAGGGTATACACAGTAACTTACAAAAATTAAAAAATGTCTGCCAAAATGTTCAATGACTGCAAGTGGTCATCCCAACCTTTCTTTAGGTTCTCTAAAATATTTATAAGAGCTCTAAAAAGATAGGCATGCATTTCTACTCCTCTGAGATCGGAAGGAACAGTCTTATTTAGTGCATTCAATGCATCTGATTGACTTCACAAAAGAGTATCTACCTAGGGAGTGATCAAATTTCTCAGCTCTCCCACTCTACTGATTACCCTATCCTTTTCTTGATTCAAGCTCTTTATTTTATTAGGTAAATACATTACTTGATCCTCACAATTACTTGAAAAAATAGCCTGGGGTGAATAGGATTGAGATATATCGGCCAGTTGACCTTCCCATTCTTTGATTTTCTTGTCAAGCTCTATAGTGAATTTCAGTAATAGAATACATGACTTGTAGATTTTACCGCCTTCATTTAATGCCTCTTGAATGCCCTTCACACTGGTTATCAAACTAATCCTACCACCTTCAACCATTCTCAAAACTGTCCTTAACCTCATAGCATTAAATTGCTTCAAAATCTTTACAACTGTCACTTTCTCTAGAGATTCAAAATGAGAATCTACTACCTTAAGCATATTTTGAAGCTTATCAGAGGGCGAGTCAAGTGTGTCTTGCTTGAATGTAGGCAAAATCTTCTCAAGAACACTTGTAGCCAAAGTTATAAGCTCTTTGTTTTCAAAGTGAGATTTCAACAAGTGTTCACTGGCCTTTGCTTGGGCTAGAGCTACAAACTTTAGTACTTGCACAAAAGATAATGAGTTGAGATTGATAGGCCCTTGAATGAGGTTAGTTCCACTTATAACTTGATTTCCCTTGTTAGATTCCTAAGTGCCTCTTGCCACCACAACTTGTTCAATCTTGCCTTCATCCTTCTCCTTCTCTCCCATCTCTGCATCCTTTGCCTTCTCTAAATCAACATTCAATACTGAAGGATCCTGAACTGCTACACCAGAGTCTATAATATATTGACTATCATCAATATCATCTGCATTAACTTGTTCAATTGTCTATTCGACTGGATTTGAAACTTTTGGTTCTTCACCTTTGGATGACATCCCAAGGACTTCTGCAATAGACTTATGAATACTTCCCTAAGATTTTTCTGGAACTACATCATAATCATATTTCTTTATTATTTCCCTCAAAATTTCTTATCTCCTTGTGAACCTCTGCATGCTTGCCAATCATTATTTTATTTACATGGGTTTTGCTTCTAAACCTTTCTTTATTTTCCTTAAGAATTCTATCAACTTCTATCTTAGAAATCACTGGACAGAGTTGCACTTATTCATACTCCTTGATTCTCTCCTCTTTTATTCTTGCAACTTCTTTTCTCATATCCAAAATATCATACAAGCTCTTAGGGATTTCAAATGTAATTTCAATAAATGCCCTACTATACTTATTCAAGTATACAATAGTAGCCTTTTCTAGATATCTTTTCCCTTTTTCATCCAAATGATCATAAAATTGGGAAAGAAATTTAAGGTTACCTTGTCTTGTAATTTCTTCCTTGACTTCCATGAGAGTTATTCCCGATGGATCAACAACAACTCTTGGCTTCTTGCTGGTTTGACTTCCACTGTGCATGATACAATCTTAGTAGCAATAGCTTTCTTCTTCACTTCCCTCGCTCCTTCATCTGATTCGGTCTCTTCTTCCACAATGGCTGTTGTATAAACTCTCTCAGGCTTCCCTTTCTTCCTCTTTTTTGCTCTACCGAATGGTTTGGATTGAGGCTTAGGTAGAGAGATAGGCTTTTGAGCATCAGAGGAAGGTGTTGGCTTCCTTGTTTTCCTAGGCTTCAGGGAAGGAGATTCTGATTTGGCCTTCTTTGGTTTCACCATGTCTTCTTCCTTCAGGATATTCTGCTCTTGGGCTCTCCGAACTGCCTCCTTTATAATTCCCATGTCTTCTACAAGCTGCTCTACTTCCTTCCTTACTCTCCTCTATATTTTGGGCTTGGTGAATTGAGAATGCAGACTCAAGATTTTCTCTTTATATATTCCAGACCTTTCCTCATTAGTGTCTATCATCTTGCTCAAAAGATGTTGAGCATATGCATCAATAATGTCTCCACTAACTTCATACCCCATGGGCATGATCCAAACTGTCCTGGGTTCGACAACCTCCATTAAGCATTGATCAATGTCCACCATGAATCATATGGTATCTTCAAACTTCTCAATAATTTCCTTAGGGATCGTTTCCCTGCTCTGCATCATTACTTGAAAGTTTTAAAGTGTAAAGCGGAAAATCGCGGTCGAACCCTAGTTGGTCTCCCCTCTTCTAACTCCAAGGAGAGAGAAGGGAGGTTCGCTAGGATTCGATGGGTTTTCACTTAGGGGGAAGGCTTTACATTCAAAAGAGGGGTTGAAACTCATAAGATTCAATCCCACATGATGTAAGATTGGATGCTAAATGAATTTCAAAAGCAAGGCTACCCTCTTTTGTAAAGAATGTTGATTAAGGAAATTAAGCTAAGGATGCATAGAAAGTCATAAAGATTCGCTTATAAATTGAGTTCGGGTTATAGGATGAAGCTGCGGACCTGGAATTAGCAGTAAAATGTCGATACGGCGCTGTCCTGCAAATTTGAGCAAAAGTTGTCGGGACGATGGCGCCCGACGCCACGGTCCTCCGAAAAATCCGCGAAACGAAGGGGGATCTGTTCGTCTCTGCACAAGGATTCCAGATCTTCAATTTCAGCCGCATACCTGCAACCTACACACAGAAAAGCGAAGATGATCGGGGGGTTAGGGATTAGGGGTTTGCCTTTAGGTCAAACCCCGGTTTTGGAATTAACCAAGAAATGAGCAAGTGCTGTAAATGTAAATGACTGTAATGTAAACAAGTACTAATACCTTGTTCTAAGGATGTTTGTATCCTTATGTGCGAAGGTTTAGATGTTGTATGTTGTATGTTGTATGTTGTAGCATGTAGTATGTGATCTCCTCTTCAATGGTTGAATCCTTGTCTTGAATGCAACACGTAGCCTTGAATGGAGACTTGGAATGATCAATTGCTTGAATGCTTGAATGCTTGAGTATAGTTTCCACGCCTTTTCCATCATATCAAATGAAAGAGGAAAATGTAGTTTATATACTTGTCATTTAGGGCTGATAGATTGATTTTCCCGACCTTAGGCCGACCAAGGAAGTATATTTCCAAATTGCAATAAAAAAGACCCGATATCACTTAGGAAACCGGGCCCAAAATAGGACCCAGGGACCAGGGCACTGGGCGCCATGGTCCTGGAGGACCAGGGCACTGGGCGCTCTGGTCCCACCTCCCGGGACATCAGGGTGCAAGGAGGTTCAGGCCAGGGTGCTTGAAAAATGCAGTTTTCAGTGTCGTGAGCAAGTTTTGGGGTCTCCATTCAGGTTGCGTGTTGCGTCGCCATCGTGAAGACCGAAATGCAGTCGAAATTGCAAGTGTCTCAATTTTAGGACGCTACATAAAGTAACCCAACAGATTGTTGAACACAATGTATCATTGGGAGGGGGGTGAATTAGTGGTTCTTGGAATCTTCTCTTCTTAACCAACCTCGAAATACCAGTTATTAACCTAAGCAGCAAACAATCAAACCGGTAAGATAAAACTGGGTATCAAAAGAGGAAAACACAAAAATGCATAATCCACAACACCCGATGTATGAGGAAAACCCAGTATGGGAAAAATCTTGGTGAGAAATGTTGTTGGAGACTATTGCTACAATCTAGCCTCACAATGAAACAATGAATTATAATGATTTAGGGCAGCAACCTAAGGAGCACCAACCCCTACTAATTCAGGGCACCAACCCAAGGAGAACCAATGCCTACTGATTTAGGGCACCAACCCAAGGAGCACCAATGCCTGCACCAAGCTTCAACTCAGTGTTGTATAATGAAATACAATTTTGATATAGTTAAAGCACCTGGTTGCAAATAAGTTCTACAACACCTAATAAATGGATTTTGGTCGGTTAACAAACTCCTCTTCTTCACTAGTTCTCACACTGTCGATTATCAGATTACTTTCTTTGATCACTCACCGATTACTCCCAACCTCTCTTCTTTCTCCCTTAACCTCACACCACACTATATCACTCTTGGATGCCTTTTTGACCAATCACACCTCACTAGTTAGCTTGACTGATAGAACTGCAACAATTTACCTGTTACTCTGTCTCTACCTGATAGACCCTCTCACCGGTTCGCCTGCTAACTCACATTGCAACTTTCTCAGAATAAACTCTAAGGAAAACAATCTTTCTCCTTTCTTAGGCTCTCTTCACTCTCACACTTCATATCAAGCATCAACTAATTCTAGTCTCGAGCTCGCATATTTATCTTTTAGGGTTCCCGCCAAAATAATATTCAAATGGTGTCGTGTTAGGTTTTGCCTTCACCAATTTGATCCGTATTAGATTTGATCTGGTCTACTTTTCTGGAGAGATGATCTGCATGTCATTGATCAACATTGTCAACACCTCACATTCCAATGTGTGTTTTCTATATTTGAATGTCTGTACCATACTTTTTCTGCGTTTCTCCGTCAAACGCCATTAATGGCTTGGCTATTTCCTTTGACAAGCGGGTACAAAGATCAGATCTTCTTGTAGGGTCTGTTAAATCACTTGCCACCTTGTCTTGCTTGAGCCGCAACTTTCTGCCACCTTCCCATGATTTGCGGGTTCTTCATAAAAGCCGACCTACTTATTGATTGTTACATCGATGAATACTTCACCGACCTTTGCATGATCACCATCTGTCATCCTTGTCGACATCCACCTATGCTTGGTTTTCTATTTGAATTTGACATTCTTCACCAACCAAGATTGACTATCCGTTACTCACCTTACTAGTATAACGTAACTTCATAGTGGGCCTTGATACCTACATACCTCTTCTCTGTCAGTGGATCAACTTGGCCTTCCATCAAACATGTTCGTCCAACATCTCAGTCCATTTACCGGTAGCATTAATCTTCTCTAAGCATACCAGTTCACATCCTTCATTTCTTCTTTTGCTTGCTTGCTTTTCTTTACTGGTGGTCCTTCTTTACCGGTTAATGATGCATTTCATATGTACCAGTGACATACCTATCTGTCTTCTTACACACTCCATCCTACATACCGGTTAACATGATAACTTACTTCACCTATACCGATTGACATCAATGATAACATAATGCCAATAATGCCAACAATCTCCCCCTTTGGCATTGATGTCAACTCACTGCAAGACTTCACATTGGTAGATTTCTCCCCCTTTGACACAATTAAAAAGGGTTAGGGTACTTCATTCTCCCCCGATATCCAGCATATGATTCAAGAGATATGATATTTTACAATGAACTCCCCCTGAACCATAGATCTCCTTCCAATCTTATGTGCATGAGGTAGGTGACACAACTCCCAACTTGTGTCTTAATTACTAAAAAGCGCTTGCCAATAATGGTTTGGTGAAGATGTCTGCCACTTGTTCTCCTATAGGAGCATATTCCATCTTTACTTCATGTCCTTCAACCTTCTCTCTAAGAAAATGATACTTGATGGCTATATGCTTTGTCCTTGAATGCATTACCAAATTCTTTGATATGTTGATGGCACTTGAATTATCACACCAGATGGGAATAGGATCAGAGATGTCCACCTATATGTACTTGAGAGTTTTTGATGCAGAGAATCTATCACAAACCATAAAACCTTCATTCAAGGGTATTACTAACCCAAAAATAATACAAGATGTTCAACTTGAATCAAGAGGCATATAAAAAGATCAACCACTCTTCTCAGCTCCAAAACAATTTTAGAGGTTATATTCCATCCCTACAAACCTTCATTCAATATTTAAGATCATAACATTCACCATAACATGAGAGAACAAATTCTTTATTGCCATGGAATACCCTAGTTCAGGGTTTCATCCTTTAAAAACTATTTTCACCAAAAATATCACAAAGAATTTGATTATTTACCAAATTGAGTAATTGGAAAGAGGATTCAGAGACCTTTCCAAAAAATATATCCTTTCTTTATTATGATGCCTCATGTGACCACACCAAATGTTGCAACCAGATTGCTACTGTCTTCACCAGTCTGTTTTTTCACCATGAACTCTAGCAGCCAGTTATCCATACCTTTTTAAATATTGATAATAAAGACAATCGCTCTTGTCAAACTCTATCTTATGGAGTTAAACAAGTGATCTCCAAATTTCAGCCAGATCCAACGGTTAAATCAAATGTTATGAGAATTTTACCAAAAACAGGTAACCCTTGGTAGGGTTTTGACAATTATTGTAAAAACAAACATATCTTGGCAAATACTCCACAAAAATGCATAAGAAAGGATTTATCTGAAATATATTTCATTAATATATCATTCAATAACATCTACATATAAAAAATACACCAAATGTGATCCTCAATGGATCTATGACAGCCACAGATATCTTAAAACCTTGTGACAGTTTGAGGGTTTGATGGATAATCTTTGTCAAATCCCCTCAAAACTGCTCTACCCCCTTGATTTCGACCAAAAATGGTTTTATAAACCATTTAAAGCTCCTTCCTAACTACTCTAACCACCTCATGACTAATGGATTTCATTCTTACACTTTTGTTGCACTTTTTGACAATGTTGCAACTTTGTAATTTTTATAATTTTTGTATTTTGACATAAATGACTCCAACCCTTACATGGACACTTTTAACACTTCAAGATGGACCAAATATGATATCTTTGGAAAATTACATATTATGATCCAATGGACTTAAATAACCTTAATACATTATGAATGACTCAAATACAATAAAATTGCTCATATTATGACTTTTGACCTCCTGGTATGCTTGTGTACTTAGGTGCCTCTGCACCAGTTTGCTTCATCCAAAGAACTTGAGATAAGCATGTAGAAGTAGCAGTAATGTATTATGCTTCAACAATTGATAGGGAGAGTGAATCCTGCTTCTTTCTATGCCATGAGACCAACTGACCACCTAGGAAGAATACACCACCACTTGTTCTCTTCCGGTCATCAATGCAACCTGCCCAATCAACATCAGTAAATGCTTCTAAGATGAATTCCCCTTGTTTTGGGTACCACAATCCATAACTGAGTGTCCCTTGCAGGTACCTAAAAATTCTTCTTACGACATTCATATGTGATTGCTTAGGTGTTGCTTGAAATCTAGCCACCATGCACACTGCTTGCACTATATTTGGTCTAGAAGTAGTAAGATATAATAAGCTACCTATCATGGATCTATACAATGTCTGATCCACCACCGGTCATTCATCATTCTTGCTTAATTTGCTTTCGGTCACCATGGGGGTACTCATCAATTTGTAGTTCTCCATTTGAAATTATTTTAACATATCCTTTGTATACTTGGTTTGTGAGATAAAGATTCCCTTATCTTTCTATGATATTTGCAAACCAAGGAAGTATGCCAATTCTCTAAGCATTGACATCTCAAATTCTGACTGTATTTGATCAGCAAATTCTTTGCAAAGGGTGTCCTTGTTGCCTCCAAAAATAATGTCATCTACATACACAACCACAATGATCATGTGGTTTCCATATTTCTTTATGCATAAATTGTTGTCGTCACTCCCCTTTTTGAATCCTTGCTCCTTCAAGTACTGATCTAGCCTTGAATACCATGCTTTAGGAGCTTTCTTTAAACCATACAGGGCTGTCTTCAACCAACACACAAAGGTTTCATCATCATATAACATAAACCCTTTTGGTTGCTCCATGTACACTTCTTCTTCCAAATTTCTATTTAGGAAGGTAGATTTTACATCCATTTGATATACCTTATAACCTTTGTAGGCAAAAAAAGCTAGAAACGTTATAATCGCTTCTAATCTTGCTATCGGTGCAAATGTTTCTTCAAAATCAATGCCCTCTACTTGAGAGTAACCCTTGCACATAAGTCTAGCTTTATGCCTAACAATTTTACCTTCTTCATTCATTCATCTTATTCTGATAGACCCATTTGGTGCCAATGATGTTCTTGTCTTCTGGTCTACGGACTAATTCCCAAGTCTTGTTCTTCTCAATCTGTTGCAACTCTTCTTCCATGACATCCATCCATTTTTGACTTTTTCTGGCCTCATTAAATGTTTTAGGTTCTACTTCAGTCATGAGGCATAATTTGATTTGTTCATCATTCCGGGCAAGTCTTCTTCTAGTCTACACAACATCACTCTTATTACCTAAAATCTGCTCTTCTGGGTGATTCATCTACACATACCGGTTAGGATCCTTTTTGGATGCTTCTTTTGGTTCATTGTCTAACTGAATTTCTTCACCTTCATCATCAGAATCATCATAACGATTCTCTTGTGGTTGTCTTCGTTTGTGCATATCCTCATCAACTCTTACATGCACACTCTCAATGACTCTTCTTAGTCTTTTGTTGTAGCATTTATAGGCCTTGTTGTTAGTTGAGTAACCAAGGAAGATTCCTTCACCACTCCTGGAATCAAAAATGCCTAAACCATTCATGTCTCTCTTGATAAAACACTTGCTTCCAAATACTTTGAAGTACTTGACAGATGCTTTTCGGTCATACCACAACTCGTAAGGTGTCATTATGTTATTTGTTCTTAGTTGAACTTGGTTCAAGGTATATGCAACAGTATGAACCGCTTCCTTCCAATGCATGTCCAACAAACTTACCTCATTTAACATGGTTCTAGCCATCTCCTTGACTGTCCTATTACTCCTTTCTACCATACCGTTTTGTTGTGGTGTCCTGTGGGCTGAGTATTGCCTTTTGATTCGATGTATTTCATAGTAATCTTCAAACTCATTTGATGTGAACTCTCTACCTCAATTTGATCTTAGACACTTCATTTTGCACCCACTTTCATTCTCTACCATCTTTTGAAGATCTTGAATCTGTCAAATTCTTGTGATTTATCTTCTAGGAAAGTAACCAATGTCATCCTTGAATAGTCATCAATGAAGAGCATAAAATATCTTTCACCGACAAGAGCTCTTGTCCTAGTTGGACCACACAAATCTATATGTACAATTTCAAGTGGTCTTGAGGTGTTGTGTTCTTTTGTTCTGAATCTCACCTTAGTTTTCTTTCCTTTCACACATTCATAACAAAATGTGCTTACTGGTTTGATGATGGGTGGAATATTTCTTACACACCCCTTTTTG
Source organism: Cryptomeria japonica (assembly GCF_030272615.1). Lineage (NCBI taxonomy): Eukaryota > Viridiplantae > Streptophyta > Pinopsida > Cupressales > Cupressaceae > Cryptomeria > Cryptomeria japonica. The sequence continues at coordinate 50,968,181 of NC_081407.1, read as the reverse complement.
CTTACTGCAACTAAGTTATCAAAATTTATGTGGCCTAGTATTCTGTGCTAACTGTGCCAAAACCAACTTTCATCCACTTGTCCTAACATGCATTGCGATTTAAAACATTCTTTCAAATTATATACATTACCATCTACCCTCTTGCCTTTGGCTACATTTTGACCAATACTCTCGTTCTTTATCTGGCTGCTGGTAGAATCAAAGGTGAATTTATAACCTTTGTCACACATCTGACTCACACTCAGCAAATTATTATTTAGGCCTTCCACATAATACATGTCATGTGCTTTCAGTTTTCCATCAATGTTTAGAGTACCTTCTCCCTTTATCTTGATCGATAAGTTGCCTCCAAATCTCACTGAACCACCATTCCAATCTTCAAGCTTGATAAATTTGTTTTTATCACCAGTCATGTGGTTGGAACAACCACTATCAACAACCCATAGATTTCTTCGTTCATCATGTAGGGCAGTCTGCACTATGAGACTTGATTCTACTTTGTCCTTTACTTTCTCAACCCATACCGGTTTAGTTTCCTGCTTCTTATCAGCTGCAAGTTTGTGCTCTGGTTTAACTACCTGTTCCCAATTAGGATTTGTCCTCTTCTGCTTGATTTTCTTGTTCTTACAAAACTTTGTTGTATGTCCAAACTCTTGATAGTTATAGAATTTCATATTTTCATCGAAGGATAAATCTTTGAAACCATTGTAGGATACTGGTTTACTCTTCCTACATTCAAAACTCCTATGACCAAATCCATTGCATTGATAACATACAATATTTATATCTCTGAGTGCATTAAATGGTCTTCTACTTTCATAACTCATAGTGGGCTTATTGGCTAATCTGTAGTCAGCTAACCTATGTCCAAATTTGTTACACTGGTAACAATAACCATGAAATTTTGGAACATACCGGTTAGGTTGCCTTGGTCATGCAAACGTCTGCCTCACAGGGGGTTTTCGTTTCATGGTGCTGACTCTAGTAGATCCTTCATGATCAACTCTTGCATTTCTCCCTGGATCTACATGTCGGTACATTGAGTGTGGCCTTCGCTTCATTAATTGTGTATACCAGCTTGTGTGACGGTCTCTAACAACATCTACATAAGACTTCTTACCAGTATCCTTTCTTACCGTGAATGTCTTATTCTCTTCACCTTCACTTGAAGAAGTGAACTATATCTCCTTACCAGATGTGTCTTTGTTGCTTGAACGTTGTCCTTCTTCAAATCCTAAGCCATCAGTTTCTTTAGATTTATTATGTTTGTTCAACATCTTGTCTAAGCCTTTAGTGCTACCCTCATATTTACTCCTCATTTTCAATTCATCCTTGCTCTCTTCGAGCTCTTTTCTAAGCTTCACTATTTCTACTTCCAAATATTGACGCTCCTTTTCCTTCTTCATCAAATCAGAGGATGTAACTTCACATATCCTCTTGGCTTCTTCCAACTCGAGTTTCAAGTCAGAGATAAATTGATTGGACTCATCCAGGGATTGCTTCAAAGAGATCTTGTTCTACTACTGCAGCAAGCTTGAACTTCCTGTGTTCTCTTCTTGTTTTACTTAACTCTTTAAGAGCGCTTATGAGCTCACCTTCTAGATCCACTTCGACTTCAATGTCTTCTTCTTCCTTAGCTTCACTAACAGGTTCATCAAGTGCCATGCCATAAAGAGATTAATTTTTCTTTCATTCTCATTGTAGTCATCTTCTGAAGCACTTTCTTCATCTATGACATCATCCTCAATAGAATATAGGTTGTTCTACTTCCGGTAGCATCTTCTTCCTTGCCGACAGACATTCCTTTCTTTGTCTTTACCAACAAATCTACCAAAACTTCTTTGCTCATCTCCACCGGTTTAAGTATAAGGACATTTTGTAGCAAAGTATCCAACTTTACTACAATTGAAGCATTTGAGTGGTAACTTTCCTCTATACTTGCCAAATCCTCTCTTGAGATTTCTAACAAATTTTTCTACCTCTACATCTGAGTCTTCACTGGATCCTTTATTAGCGACCTCTTCCTTCCCCTTTTTGGTGGAGTTGAACACTGCCTCTTTCCTTGAAGATGCTTCACTGGTTGTTCTCATTTCATAGGTTGTTAGAGAGCCAAATAGCTCATCCATTGTGAAGGTCTTCAGATCCTTGGCTTCCTCTATGGCAGAAACCTTAGTATCATACTTATATGTGAGAGATCTAAGTACCTTCTTGACAATAATCTCACCTGCAATTTCTTCTCCAAGTCCTCTGATGGTGTTCAAAGTTTCATCTATTCTATGAAGGTAGTCTGCAATCTTTTCTTCATATTTCATCTTGATGCCTTCAAGTTGACCTCTTAGTGATTGTATCTTGGACTCTTTGACTTTGGCATCCCCTTTAAATAGTCTTTGCAATTTTTCCAAGTGTCCTTGGTGGATGCACGCATCCAGTGCGTGACCTTGACAAACTCATTATTTGACAACCCGCTTAAGATAGCATGTTTAGCCTTTGCATTTCTCATACTCCTTCTTAGCATCTGAATTAGTGGGAAGAACACTAGGGACATTATACTCATTCTTGACAGACATCCACACATCAAAGCCAAGTGAGTAAATATAGGTCTCCATTCTTCTACTCTAGAAGGAATATTTAGATCCATCGAACATGGGGGATTTTGAGGAGGTCGACTCATTTATTTCCATTGTGTTCTTTGACTAGAATCTACCCAAGCTAGAGAATGCTTTAATCAACTAGGAACCTAGGCTCTGATACTAATTGTTGAACACAATGTACCATTGAGAGGGGGTGAATCAGTGGTTCTTGAAATCTTCTCTTCTTAACCAACCTCAAAATACTTGTTATCACCCTAAGCAACAAAAAATCAAACCAATAAGATAAAAGTGGATATCAAAAGAGGCAAACACATAAATGCATAACCCACAACACTAGATGTACGAGGAAAACCCAGTATGGGAAAAACCTCGGTGAGAAATATTGCTGGAGACTACTGCTCCAATCCAACCCCATAATCAAACAATGGATTACAATGATTTAGGGCACCAACCCAAGGAGCACCAACCCCTACTGATTTAGGACACCAAGCTCCAACTCGGTGTTTTATAATGAAATATAATTTTGATATAGTTAAAGTACCTGGTTGCAAATGAGTTTTGCAACACCTAATAAATGTATTTATGTTGGTTAACAAACTCCTCTTCTTCACCGGTTCTCACATTGTCGATTATCAGATTACTCTCTCTGATCACTCACCGGTTACTCCCAGCCTCTCTTCTTTCTCCCTTAGCCTCACACCGCACCATTTCACTCTTGGATGCCTTTATGACCAATCACACCACATTGATTAGCTTGAATATTAGAACTACAACAGTTTATCGGTTACTCTGTCTCTACCGGTTCACCTGCTAACTCAAACCTCAACTTTCTCAGAATAAAATCTAAGGTAGACAATCTTTCTCCTTGCTCAAGGTCTCTTCACTCTCACAATTTGTATCAAGCATCAACTTATTCTAGTCTCGAGCTCACATATTTATATTTTAGGGTTCTCTCCAAAACAACATTCAAACAGTGTTGTGTTAGGTTTTGCCTTCACTAACTTGATCCCTATTAGATTTGAATCGATTTGCTTTTTTGGAGAGATGATCTGCATGTCATTGATCAGCACCGCCAATGCCTTGCATTCCAATGTGCATTTTCTATATTTGAATGTCTGCACCATGGTTTTCTGTGTTAATCTGTTAAATGCCATTAATGGCTTGGCTGTTTCCTTCGGCAAGCGGGTACAAAGATCAGATCTTCTTGCAGGGTCTGTTCAATCACTTTACACCTTTCTTCCTTGAGCCGCCATCTTCCCATGATTTGTGGGTTCTTCATAAAAGACAACCTTGTTGTTGACTGTTACGTCGTTGAATACTTCACCGACCTCTACGTTATCACCACCTATCATCCTTGTCGACATCCATCTATGCTTGGTTTTCTATGTCGGTTTGACATTCTTCACCGACCAAGATTGGCTACCGGTTACTCACCTTACTGGTATAACGTAACTTCACCAGTGGGCCTTCATACCTGCATACCTCTTCTTTGTCAGTGGATCAACTTGTCCTTCCAGCAAACATGTTGGTCCAACATCTCAGTCGATTTACCAACAAAATTTATCTTCTTTGAGTATACCGGTTCACATCCATCAGTTCTTCTTTTGCTTGCTTGCTTTTCCTTACCAATGGTCATGCTTTACTGGTTAATGATGCATTTCATATATAATAGTGGCATACCTGTCTATTTGCATACACACTCCAGCCTGCATACCGGTTAACATCATAACTTACTTCACCCATATCTGTCACCATAACCTTCTCACCGGTGACCATTCCATACCGATTGACATCAATGACAACATAATGCCAATAATGCCAACACAGAGTAGCTTTTTGAGCTTGTGCATCATCCAATCCACTTAGATTTTCCTTTATCTACACCGCCACCAGCCTGTCTTGGGCCCATTGAACTTTTCCTACACCAGGAACCTCATTCATGAAGTAGAAGTACATGCAGATAATCAGGGTACTTAACTTGAATGTATGCCTTTTATCTTGCTTAATCTTCTTCAAATTATTTAAGAGCTCATTCTAGAGCATCTCACATAGATCATATAACTTATCTTCCTTAAGAATTTGAAATGCAACATAAATGGTCATACCAAATATTGAGTTTTCTCTGCTAGACTGATAGACCTTGGAACCCATCACCATGGATGCAAATCTAACATCATGCTCAATAATATCACTGATTTTCATGGATCTTCCATCATGTTTAGAACAAGTTGCCTTTGTCACGATCATGTTCTTCAAATTCCTTTGGGCAGGAACTACATTGGTTGCATTCAAGAACTATCTTGTGCGGCCTATCAAGCCACATGAACTTGCCATGAACTCTGCTCAAAATGAATCTAACCCATCCAGATTCGTCAAAGATTGTAAAATTCATGAATTGGATGAAGCCATTGTTCTATATTGATTTGAATTCCGATTTGAGGTTACCCATGCCATCTATCATGTGCTTTGTGTACAACTTCAATATTTCAACATTCCCAAGTTCTTCAAAATTGAAATGAATGTATGCCCTAATGTCTTCAACATGAAAAATGCCATACATAATGATCAAAAATGCATCTTGCGGATCATCTTCCATCAATTTATATGAACGTTTCTTGAATTTAGATGTTTCCCTATTAGCTATATCAACAACTAATGGAGTTACCATACCATGTGATGTAATTGTCGAATTCTAGGTTATGAACAGAGAAAGTTTTTGAACTCTGAAAAAATACCTTTTTGCCTTCAACCATATGCAAGAAATCTTCGTTGAATCTCTTCAAGTGCTAGATTCACTTCACAATCACTTCGCCAAGCTCTCCTGCTCTTTCACTTTGAACATAGTGTAAGAAATGAGTTAAAATGCATTTTATCCACTGCATACCGAAGTTTTAGGTATAATAAATGCTCAACTCTAACTCTATTGGATGCTCTATATCTCATGAATATTCTTCCAAAGTCACAAATCTACATGAAGTCTTCTAGAGATCCTTCAGCATAGACTACATAATCATTCACAACCATCTACAACCTCCTGCAGCAAGTTACAAATCTTAGACATGGGGTTTTTAGGATGCATTAAAAGCTTCCCCCTAAGGCCAAGTGCCTTATTTATCGGATGAGGTTCTAGCACCAGAATCAGGTGTGGACTCATCTACTACATCTAAATCACCATTTTTGACCCATTTCTTCTTGTGCTACTCTCTGATCTCTTCAACCTTCACTTTTCCCTTATCATCAGATTTGTTCTTGTCTGCCAAAGCATTCTTGTTTACATTCTTGCTTCTACAGTATTTTGCAATATGACTGGTTTTGTTGCAAGCATAGAAAACAATGTTATTCCTCTGATTAAACCTAAAATTACCTTTATTTACCCTTGATCTCCATTGGTTAGCAATGTGGTGTAGTCACATATAGGAGGATTGATGCAGAGCATCTATCACAAACCATAAAACCTTCATTCAAGGGTAAACTTTAAACTTGAATCAAGAGACATATAAAAAGATAAATCACTCTTCTGAACTTCAAACCAATTTCAAAGGTTATATTACATCCTTAAAAACCTTCATGCAATATTTCAGATCATAACATTCACCATAACATGAGAGAACAAATTCTTTACTACCATGGAATACCCTAGTTTAGGGTTTCATCCCTTAACAACTATTTTCACCAAAATGATCGCAAAATATTCAATTCTTAACCAAATAAAGTAAGACAAAAAGAAAGGGAAAGAATATTCAGAGAAATTTCCAACAAATATATCCTTTCTTCAATATTATCCCTCATGTGACCACACCAAATGCTACAACCGAGTTGTTGCTGCCTTCACCAATCTGCTTTTCACCATGAACTGTAACAAACAGTCATCAATAACATTTTACATATTTCTCATAAAGAAAATCTCTTCGGTCAGAATTTACATTACTAATTTAAACAAGTTCTCTCAAAATTTCAGCTAGATCCAACGGCTAAATCAAAAGATATGATCATTTTCCCAAAACTGGGTAACCCTTGGCAGGGTTTTGACAATCATTGAAAAAACAAACATATCTTGTTAAATACACAAAAAAATGAACAAGAAAGGATTCATCTGAAAGATATTTCATCAACATATCATTAAATAACATCTACATATAAAAATTACACCAAATGTGATCCTCCATGGATCTATGACAGTCATAGATTCCTTAAAACCTCATGACAGTTTGAGGGTTTGATGGATAATCTTTGTCAAATCCCCTCCAAACTGATCTACCTTCTTGATTTCGACCAAACATGGTTTTATAAACCATTTCAAACTCCTTTCTAACTACTCCAACCACCTCATAACCAATGTATTTCATTTTTACACTTTTGTTGCACTTTTTGGCAATATTGCAACTTTGCAATTTTTACATTTTTTGCATTTTTGACATAAATGACTCTAACCCTTACATGGACACTTTAAACACTTCAAGATGGACCAAATATGATATCTTTGGACAAAATGGCTCATTTAACCTTACATATTATGATTCAATTGACTCAAATAACCTTAATACATTATGAATGACTCAAATACAATAAATTGTTCATATTATGACTTTTGACCTCCTGGTATGCTTGTGTGCTTAGGTGCCTCTGCACCATACTCCCAACCTTGAAAAGTTTCCAAGTCCCTTGGAAATGTGGGTACAATGACCTGCAAGAAAAATTTTGAGTGAAAATTTTCACCTTTGTCTTCATCTTTATCTCTTTATGCCTCTTTATGCTGCTGCTTCCTTCTCAAACAATCTCTTTGTGACTCCTACCAATAGAGTTTGTAGTGGCTGCCATCCAAGTGCTTTTACTAGCCATAAGTCCACCTCTCCATGCTGCATCACCTCACCAAAAACCTCTATGCCTCACCTAGGAGTTCTCTTCTTTACCTCTCTCCCTAGTCTTTTGGCAATCAATAGACCATCCCATGGCCCTAGACCATCCCTTTGGCCCTTGACAGACCTTCCTTGTCAGCCTTCTTGCAGCTAGATGGACGAGCACCTTGCAACCAAAAACTCATCAGCAAAAACCAAATAAAAAATCCTTCATGGCTAGGTCCTGGTGTGGATTTCCTCCTTCGGCGCTCTACCCACATACTCAGGCTCTTCTAGCTTTGACACCAATTTGATGCAGAGCATCTATCACAAACCATAAAACCTTCATTCAAGGGTAAACTTTAAACTTGAATCAAGAGACATATAAAAAGATAAATCACTCTTCTCAACTTCAAACCAATTTCAAAGGTTATATTACATCCTTAAAAACCTTCATTCAATATTTCAGATCATAACATTCACCATAACATGAGAGAACAAATTCTTTATTGCCATGGAATACCCTAGTTTAGGGTTTCATCCCTCAACAACTGTTTTCATCAAAATGATCATAAAATATTCAATTCTTAACCAAATAAAGTAAGACAAAAAGCACTAGAAAGAAGATTTAGAGACATTTCCAACACATATATCCTTTCTTTAATATTATCCCTCATGTGACCACACCAAATGCTACAACCGGGTTGTTGCTGCCTTCACCAATCTGCTTTTCACCATGAACTGTAACAAATAGTCATCAATAACATTTTACATATTTCTCATAAAGAAAATCTCTTCAGTCAGAATTTATATTACTGATTTAAACAAGTTCTCTCAAAATTTCAGCCAGATCCAACGGTTAAATCAAAAGATATGATCATTTTCCCAAAACTGGGTAACCCTTGGCAAGGTTTTGACAATCATTGAAAAAACAAACATATCTTGTCAAATACTCCACAAAAATGCACAAGAAAGGATTCATCTGAAAGATATTTCATCAACATATCATTAAATAACATCTACATATAAAAATTACACCAAATGTGATCCTCCATGGATCTATGACAGTCATAGATTCCTTTAAACCTCATGACAGTTTGAGAGTTTGATGGATAATCTTCATCAAATCCCCTCCAAACTGATCTACCTTCTTGATTTCGACCAAACATGGTTTTATAAACCATTTCCAAATCCTTTCTAACTACTCAAACCACCTCATAACCAATGTATTTCATTTTTACACTTTTGTTGCACTTTTTGGCAATATTGCAACTTTGCAATTTTTACATTTTTTGCATTTTTGACATAAATGACTTTAACCCTTACATGGACACTTTAAACACTTCAAGATGGACCAAATATGATATATTTGGACAAAATGGCTCATTTAGCCTTACATATTATGATTCAATTGACTCAAATAACCTTAATACATTATGAATGACTCAAATACAATAAATTGTTCAAATTATGACTTTTGACCTCCTGGTATGCTTGTGTGCTTAGGTGCCTCTGCACCAAGGATCCCCAAAGGGGAAGTCATGTTTGTGCAGCAAGATTAAAAAAAACAAAATACAAATCAGGAGAGAGAGAGAGAATGCCATATTAGGCATGGATCAATTCATTGATTCAAATACAACTTTTGGTAATATTCATCTTACATGCAGGCAACTGCCCTATTACAGATATACATCCATATGCATCATTCCAGAAGAAAACATCAGATTAAGATTACAATCTATTGTTCTATATCCTAAATAATCAATGTCCTCTATGATCCTAAGATCAAATACATCATTCTATAGCATCCGAGAACATCTGGGTTGGCCAGGAAAGATTAGATTCCTTAAAGCAAGGAAAATGAAACGTGTAGATATGTCGGCCCAAAGATGAGATGAAAATCCTTTGGAAAAGAATCACCACGAAGCATGGACCAACAAGAGGGTCAACAAGGCATTGAAGATCATCCCACATATGATAAGTCAGCTCCATAAATCAAGGAATCACTCTGCAAGATCTGGGAACATCAACTAGCCATTAAGCCTAAGCATCCGAGGAAATAGAAAATTGCTAGCTAATCCAGAAGTGATAACTTGTCGGAAAGAGATCCAAATGAAACGCAGACCTAGAACAAGAATGAATCTCAAATCCAACTCCATAAGAGAAATGGTCAATGCTAATGTATCTAATAACCCTCATAAACATAACTTCTAAAAAGAACAAAGAAACTGAAAGGAAATATTTTTGGGTGATGCAAGATTGCCAAGAACTAGGGATGCTCCTGCATTAGACATTCAGGGTTGATGAAAAGTGAGTCCCTCACTTTGCAGGGGTTAGAGGAAAATCAAGACAATCTACCTTAGCCTAAGAAATCCAAGAAGAATCCTCAACTGGTCTGCCTTTCCACTTCACAAGATACTCTATGTACTGATTATTGCGTGTGCTCTTACTGACTCTGCTATCCAAAACTTCTTCAATCTCATCCAGTTTCTTCTCAAGAAACTGCTTCAACTCTGGTTCACTATCTTTGATTTCTACTCCATGATATTAATAAAGATCTGAAATATTAAATATAGGTGATGTGTCTAGGTTGTCTGGTAGCTCCACTTCGTATGCATTACCTGAATCAAATTGTCAAGATCTTACACAGTCCAAACTTCTTTATCCTCAACTTATTATATATTCCAACAAGAAATCTCCACTTTCTTAGATATACCATCACTTCATCTCCAACTTCAAATTCCTTATGTCTTCTTTTCTCATTCGGCTTCTCCTTATATTTTTGGTTCATATCTTCCAAACTGCTTTACCTTTGAATGTAGTGCCTCCATATGATCTGCAAATGTTTTTGCTTCTACACTCCTCTTAGCTTCATGACTGATATATTTGAATTTTATAAATCCCTTAGGATTTACTCTTGTAACTATATCAAATGGTGTCTTCCCTATACTTTGGTTTACTAAATTATTATATGCAAATCTCGTCTGTGCCAATATCAAATCCCAACTCCTGGGTTTATCTCCACTCAAACATCTTAGTGAATTCCCCAAACTTCGATTCACAACCTCGATCTGTCCATCTATTTATGGGTAAAACATAGAACTAAATTTCAAATCTATCTTCATCTTCTTCCAAAGTGTCCTCCAAAAGTAACCAACAAACTTAGTATCTCTATCTGAAATGATGCTCTTCAATAACCCATGCAATCTCACAATTTCTTTGAAAAATAGATCTGCTACATGAATTGCATCTGTTGTCTTCTTACAAGGTATAAAATGTGCCATCTTTGAAAACCTATCCAACACCACAAATATAGAATCATTTCCTCACTAAGTCTTCAACAATCCCAATATGAAATCCATGCTTATATCCTCCCAAGGTCTCTCTGATACTGTCAAAGGCTTATATAATCTGGTATTCTGACTACCTCCTTTTGCAACTTGACAAATTTTGCAACTTTGAACAAATTTCCTGACCTCCTTATGAATCTGAGGCCAAAAGTAATTCTCACTCAACAAAGTTATTGTCTTAACAATCCCAAAATGTCTTGCCGATCCTCCATTATGTTTCTCCTTGATCAAACTGTCTTTCATAAAACTTTGGGGTATACACAACTGATTTCCCCTAAACAACATTTTATCCTGAATGAAATTATCCAACCACTTACTCCAGTCTGCAACAATAGGTTCAACACAATCTCTCCAAGCTTCTGCAAAATTAGGGTCTTCAATTCCTCAAATCCCAATACTACAATTCTCATCTCCATTATCAAATTTCTTCTTCTACTCAAGGCATTTGTGACCTTATTTGACTTCCCACTCCAGTGTTTCAAAACAAAAGTACAACTCTACATAAACTCAACCCATCTCATATGTCTTTGATTCAATTTACTTAGACTGCTCAAATACTGTAAAGCTTGATGATCTGTGTACAACACAAACTCCTTAGGCAATAAATAGTGTCTCCACTTCTTCAGGGCTTGAATTATGGCATAGAACTCTTGATCATACACTGAATATCTTCTTCTTGCATCATTCAACTTCTCACTGAAATATGCTACAAGTCTTCCTTCTTGGGTCAACACAACTCCAATTGCACTTCCACTAGCATTGCAATCCACCTGAAAGACTACTGAAATCCAGTAAGGCTAACATAGGTTGCTCAGTCACCTTTTGTTTTAACAATTCAAAACTCCAGTTTGCTCTAGTTGTCCACTAAAAATCCTTCCGATCTCCCCTCATTGTCTCAGTCATAGGGCTACAAATTGCACTAAAATTTCTGATGAACTTCCGGTAGAAACTAGCTAGTCCATGAAATGATATTACCTCCCCAATACTCTCTAGTATAGGCCATTCAACAATTGTTTTCACTTTCTCAAGCTCCATTTTAAGTCCATCCACAGATATCACAAAACCCAAGTATACAAGCTCTTCCTTCATGAAACTACACTTTTTCAGATTAATCAACAACTTCTCTTCTCTCAGTCTCTGCAAAACTTGTCTCACATGAAACAAATGTTCCTCTTTTGTCTTACTAAAAATCATAATGTCATCTAAATATACAATCACAAACTTACCCAAGAATTTATTCAATACCTCATTCATCAATCTCATAAAAGTACTCGGTGCATTAGTCAATCCAAAGGGCATTACCAACCACTTGTACAATCCTTCATTTATCTTAAATGATGTCTTCCATTCATCGCCTTCTTTGATTCTAATCTGATGATATCCACTCTTCAGATCAATCTTTGTAAAATATCTAGCTCCACTCAAACACTTCATTATGTCATCCATCCTCGGTAAAGGAAATCTATACTTCACTATAATCATGTTTATTGCTCTTGAATCAGTACACATATTCCATTCCCTTTTCTTCTTTGGTGCCAAAACAGTAGGTACTGCACAAGGGCTCAAACTTTCTCTGATCAGACCTTTCCTCAACAACTCCTGAACTTGCCTATTCAACTCTTCATTCCGTGTCAGTGTCATCTAGTGTGCTGCCTTATTAAGTAAACTACCTTTGAGAATGAAATCCATGCAATGACTTATGCTTCTCACGGGGGGTAGTCCATGAGGTATATTATCTGAAATGATGTCTTCATTCTCTATCAACAACTCTTTTATCTCCTCCAGTTATTCTTCCTCCGGTTTCAAATCAGGTTCCTTAGGTATCAATGCATATCACACATTTTCACTCTTCAACCCATCTTGAAACTTTCTCCCATTGACCAAATAGATTCTGACACTCATGCATATCTCACTTCTTAGGGGTTCCTCTAAAGGTAACAAAGTCTAATTCTTCCCATTTGCAACAATAGCATAGATATTCCTTCTCCCATCATTCATAGCCTGTCTATCATACTGTCAAGGCCTTCCCAATAAAACATGGCAAACATGCATAGGCATAATATCACACAAAACTTCATCATAGTATTCTCCTATCTTGAACTTAACCAAATATTTCTCACTTACCAAGATCTTATGATCATCCTGAATGCATGCTATCTGGCAGGGTTTAGGGTGTTTCAACCTCTACAACTTCAACTTATTCACCATCTCCTCTGAGGCCAAATTATCTGAACTGACACTATCAATAATAACCTTACAACACTTACCTTCCACCTTACATCTTGTTTGGAACAAACTCTTCCTCTGCAATGGTTCCTCATCAGTCTCATTCTGGCATAAGGCTCTTCTTATCATCAAAGCTTCACCATCCTCCGGTTTGTTCAATGATCCGGTAGGTTCCTCTTCTGCAAAAGTAGTTCTTCCACCATTCTCAATCCTCTTATTCCCTTGTCTGCATTTAAAAGCTCGGTGTCCTTCTCCACTAGACTTGAAACAGGTTCATATAAACCTTCTCTTATCATCTATCTTAAAACCCTCATTCCGGTAACCACCTTGTCCACCATTCCAATAGTGATTTCCTTCATTCCTTCGGTTTCAATTTTCATCACTCTTATCTTTTGCCTTGCCTTTATTCTATTTTGAAAAGGATCTACCACCTCTAGTAAAGGATCTACATCTCTAAAATCTTCTGCCTCTTCAACTTTGTCTCTGCTCATGCCTCTTATTCAATCTTTCTTCAGCTTTTAGGGCATACTGATAAGCTTCTTCCACACTCTATAATGTTACCATGCTAATCTAATTTTGTATAGATATTCTTAAACTATTAACATACCTCGCAATCTTCTCAACTTCATCTTCAACATGTCCGAATCTGATATTCAACTTGTAGAACTCCTTGGTGTACTCCTTCACACTAGATTCTTTCTACTTCAGATTTTGCAACCTCCAGAACAAATTGACCTGATAATCTACCCGCAAAAACTTTGCCTTCAACTTACTCACCATCCGATCCCAAGATTTAATTTTGTCCTTTCCTTTCCTCTATTTATTAGTCTATAAATGTTCCCACCACAAGGAAGCATGTCCCTTCAACTTTGAGGAAGCAAATTTCACCTTCTACTCTTCATCGGTAACCTCAAAATCAAAGTATTTTTCCATCTCAACAATCCAATCTATCAACTCATCCGAATCCAACTTACCACTATACTCCGGTGGGTTAAAGTTAAGTTTACTGTTCACATTTGTCAAAGCTCTAATCATCCTTTCATCATGTTGCGTCTGTTACTACTTATCAAGTTTCCATTAGTTTTGTGTTCAAAGTTATTCTATATACTCTAGTCGGTTAGTACTACCAAAATATTCAGTCGGTATGCACAGTCAAGTCGGTTACAAAAGAAAGTAGTCTCAGAGCGCAGTATACACCGAGTTGTCTACCGAGTATCATTCCATGTCTACCGAGCAACAAAGATGATACACTGAGTTGATATACACCGAGTGAAACATGTTACCAGATTCATTGAACCTAGACATACATATGAAAATGTGTTACAAGATTGAGGTACATAGAACTGTTATCACATTGGAAATTGCACTTAAAGATTTTGTATGATTTTGAGGTCATCTAACCAATGAAATATTTTGCATGGTTATTCATTCGATAAAACATGTTTGTAAGATCGAAGCAATGAAAGGATCACTGTCATAAGAGATCTATTTATACAACATGGATTAAGATTAGAAACATACATGTAGCATGACAGAAAGGAAGATATAGAGATAGATGAAGCAAGACATGTGAAAGCACTAAGTGTTATGACTGTTATAGAGACACAAAGGTCACCGAGAAGGATTTTAGAGAACAGTCAAAGAACAGAGTAAATAGAAGGGTTTATCGAGTTACTATATGGGTTGCCGAGGTATGCTATAAGCAAGGTAATCATATTCTGAGCACATAGAATCTTCTATAACATTCTAGATGTAAAGTTGCAGATATTTGTAATAATTTATTGTAATATTTTGAAGTTGTAAGAGAAACCTTTAACAGGATAAAAGACTCTAATCAAGTCTATAAATTGTAAAGCCTCTAACCAGGTGCAACATTTAGATGAAGTGTTGTAAAATACTTTAGCAAGGTAGATCTAACAGATCTTGTTACTCCTAACAGGGTAAGCTATCAGAAATAGCTAAACATGTAGCTCTAACCAAGCACCCTTTATTATTGCAGTAGTGAAGTTGTGGGTGCCATCCCCACCACAGTTTTTTTCTCTAACCAAGAGTTTCTACGTAACCAAAATATATGTGTTATGGAGTGAATCATGTATGATTGTTATCTATTTGTTTTAGCTTTATATTATGTTATTGTACTATTTAGTTTATGCATAATAGTAAAGTTATTGTTGAAGAAACGTTTTGGAGTACTGATTCACCCCTCCCCTCTCAGTACATTAGCTTTCCATATTGGGCCTAACAATTGGTATGAGAGCTTCAATCTTGGAAAAGGGTTTAACAGCCTAAAGAGAAAGATCTTATCAATGGAAGGCTATAAGCAATCTCAGAGGATTGTGTATCTGCAAGAAGAGATGGATCATGCTAATCAAGTGATTGCAGACATGTAAAGGCAAATGCAGAAATATCTGAAAGTGAGAAGAAGATTATCTGATGATTTGCAAGACTCTCAAGAGTTAGTGGAACAAATTGAGACATCATCTGAGAATAGTATATCTGAAGAGACTGAAGAATTGATTGGAGTATTGAAAGAAAAGAACAAAGCACTGGCTGATCAACTAAAAGCAATGAAAAGAGAACATGAACATTTTAGCACACAGATGACTGAAAATCTTGATGCATTGAGGACAATCGAGGATAAAGTAAGAGATCTAGAATGAGAGAAACAACATCTTGAAGTCTTAGTATCTGATAAGAATGATGAAATCACAAGGATGACTGGAATTCAACAAAACCTGTCAGATCAACTAGGCTATGCACATCATGAAGCAAATCTGAAAGATGGTGAGAATAAAGCATTGAAACTTGAAGTATCAAGGTTGACCAATGAACTTGAAACATAGAAGAAATCCAAAGAAACACTAAAGAAGAGTTATGAAGCATCAAAGATGTTGGATGAGCAACTGAATACAAGAAGACCCAACAAAGATGCAGGACTCGGTTACAAAGGAAAAGACTCCACTGAGAAGGGAATTCATACTACTGAGAGAGGAGAATCATCAAAGCAAGTTGGAAACAAGAAGAACATCAAAAGAAAGAATCCTATTTGCAACTACTGTGGAAATCAAGGTCACGCTGCCAACATGTGCCAAATCAGAAAAGGTAAGCAACCGAATGTCACTAAGTCCAATGGTTATTGTTACAATTATAATAAATATGGTCACACATCTAATCAATGTAGGACAAAGTTTGTTAACAATTATCAGAAGGTAAAATTCAAAGGGTTTTGTAAAAACTGCAATAGATATGGACATAGTACCGAGAAGTGTTGGTTTAAGGAAAAGAACTATATGTGGTATGCGCACCGAGAAAATGCTAGAGGTTACCGAACTACACAAATCCTTACCGACAGTATTCTACAGTACCATGGGATTACAATACAAGGATATGGTGTGAATGTTGTGGAAGATATGGGCATATAAGTGCCAACTGCTTTATAAGGTTTGGAATGGACAACTGAAGATCATGGAGAAATCCTGGTATGGCATGTTTTTATTGTCACAAAGTTGGACACTTAGCTAGAGATTGCAGAGATCAACCTAGAAAAGACACTGAGGAAATAAAAGAAAAATTAAAGATGATTTGGAAAAAGAAGGAAATTGTGTCAAATAAAGAAAGCACCTTACCTACTGAGTTAGGTGCTCCTATTCCAAATTAATCGGTAAAGGTATGAAGGGACTGCATTCTCTCAAGGTTAAATCTTAACAGTTCCTATTCTATTACGTACTTAATTCAAAATCTGCATAATTAAGATGTATTAGTAAGTTTGAAATTCTATCAAAAGTCTGTTGGAGCACTTTATAGGAAACCTGTCTAGTCGGTGAATACAGGAAGTTTGGTTACTCGATTAAAGCGGAAAAAGGAAAGAAAGTTAAGTGGAATTGAGTGCATTTAATTTTTTTGACCTAACCCGCACAGAGCCCGATAAGGTATATTGTGAACTTAAAAGCATTTTTGTGGTCATTTTTACTTACCATGTTTTTGAGAGAGCAGAGCAAGCGAATCTAAGGCGATCAAACCTCCTACAAAGCAAATTCAAGGTATTTACATCAATCTCAACACATTGTTAATTTGGCTTACCGATCTTATCAAGTTGCTATTATCTACTAAGTATAAAGCGTCTGCCATTTGAAAATCCTGAAACCCTAAGGATCCTTTGTTAGCTTTTATCTGAAATCTACAATGGCACCTAAGATCTAAGATCCTATTGTTGTTAAGAATGTAGAAAAGCCCTCACTAAAATATTCTTTAACTCCCAAAGTTGCTTCTGAACCAGATGACAAAACCACATTTTCACTTATCTCGGATAAAGTCTTGTTAGTCGAGGATGTGAGATTCTTCACCAAATGTCATGTTGAAGAACTTGGTCATGTTGAAATCAGAGACACCTATGATGAGCTATGTACCGATGGTAAATTAAATAGCAAGTATGAGCACATTAAGATCAAGGATTAACTGAAGCCCTAACCTATCCCTGTGTGTTCAAACCCCAGTGGGTCAAGTTTATTTTGAGTAGAGTTCACGATGATTTCATGTGGTTAGAAGAGAAACCATTTAAGATTACCAAGGAAATCATTCATCTGATTACCGGTTACCCTCTTTATGATCATGCACGAGCCCAAAAGATGATATCACAAAAGGAATTGATCAGTTTAACCGGAGTGGAATCTGATTGCAGAGGACTGAAATTGAACAATGTCATAGATGA
Source organism: Cryptomeria japonica (assembly GCF_030272615.1). Taxonomy (NCBI): domain Eukaryota; kingdom Viridiplantae; phylum Streptophyta; class Pinopsida; order Cupressales; family Cupressaceae; genus Cryptomeria; species Cryptomeria japonica. Next base: position 50,950,471 of record NC_081407.1, on the reverse strand, counting down.
AGAACTAAAATTTGCCATTAGAGTAATTGGTTACTGTTTCTTCCAATCGGCAAGGGAAAATAGTGTACCCTGTGCAGCAGTAGACCTAGCATACAAAATTGTGAAAAAGGGAATGAAAATTGATCTATGTGAGGTGTTGCTGAAGAACATGTTTGAGAATCTAAACACCATCAGGAAGCCGAAGAAGAACAACTCGACAGATACACTAAAGTTTGGATCATTACTTGTATGCATGTTTTTCTATTTTGAAAAATTCTTTCCATCAGTTGGTAAAGTTGTTTGGGAACTACACCGATCAATCACCCATCAGATTAATGACTTCATCAAGAAGTTAGGTGATAATTTAAATGATATTATGGATGATTACTTTAGTAAATTTCAAGAGAAAATGCATAACAGATATAGAATTCCACCCTAGCTAGTGGAGAAATACAAAAATGATATATGTTTTAAAGTTGACATTGATTACTGTTATGTGAATGTTGTGGAACCGAGAACTCAATCTTTGTCACCTATGGGATACGAGATTGATTTTGACATCACACAACAACAAATTGATGCATTTCTCACATTACTGAGGCATGCTACCAAGCTGAGGTATGGAACCTATGAGGAAGTGAAGGAAAAGGTAAAGATGAGCATTGTAGTACCCAAAGCTACAAGAAAGGCTACAAAGATGATAAAGGCATTATCAGAGAAATTCAGAGAAGACTCTTCCTCCACACCTGTCAAAGGCACTTTAGCCATTACTGAAGAGGAATCTGAAGCCCAAGAGGCAGCTATAACACTAAGCACTGAATTGCCTAAGGGTAAAGTGTTGAAAAGAAAGAAACTGAATTCATCAAAGGCCTCACTGACTCCACCAGCAAAGCAATCGAACACTAGAGCATCTGCAGCCTCACCGAGTAAGAAAATAAAAAGTGTCACTGTTCCCAAGGTAACAAAAACATACAAGAAATCTACTTGGAGACTCCTTTTGGCAAAAGAGTCTAGTGATACTGAATCTGAGGATGCAAGCAAATTTCAAATTGTTAAGAGCAAGAAGGTAAATGTACATAGTGTTGAAAACTTCTGTGCTAATCTGAAAGAATATGGTGGATTTCGAGGATTTAGATATGTTAAGTATGAAACCAGGAATAATGATGACAAGAGATAAATTGAAGAAGTTGTCATCTGCACACTTCTAAAATTCTGGTTAGCTCCACTGGAACTATCTAAGTCACTTCGAAATGAACTATATTTACATATTGATAATAGGTGGAAGTATGCAATGGACTCAAAGAAACTGATCAGAGAAAGAAGTCTGGTACATCTCTTTCCTGACATGTCAGTAGCTGAAATAAAGGAACATCTGACAACCTACAACTCAAAGTTTCTCGTCAAACAAAGAGCCTTAAAACTAATGAATGGGCTATATATTGAAGTAGAAAATGAGACAAAAGCATAGTGGCAGGAAATCTTTAAAATCAAGGATGCTGGTGAGCAATCTGAAGTTGAAATTGTTGATGTCACCGAGCAAGATCCTGATGTTACCGAGCAAGACCTTGCTGACACCATTCAAATAGATGAAGATGCCATGGATACAAAGGCGTCGGAATAGGAAATGATAGAAGGCAATGCATATGCAAAACTTGTATCCAGTGAATCAATCTTGGAACAAGTTCAGCCTTATCTACTGGTTAATCAACCTATCTCAACCGAAACCCCTCAGGATACAGATCAAGGCATCGAAGGTCACAAGTCTACAGCAGGAGAAGGTACTACTCAAGAACAGACGTCTCAAGCACCTTCTAGCACTGAGAATGTTGTAACTGAAACACCAAGTACCGAGACACCAAAGGACACTACAGAGGCTAAAGAAACCGACCAAAGTCTTGCCTCTATCGAGCAACCTACCGAGGGTCATCAAGCCTCACAAGCCATTGTCTTAGTTCCATCGGTGAAAGGTAAAGAAAAGAAGATGAAAAAGCATAGTTTTAAAGTTGATTTGTCAAAACCAATAGTGTTGCCCAATATAGATATATCAAAATTAAAGGGGCAAGCACTCATTGATTTCGGTGAACTATGCAAAGCAAAGGCCGAACAAGAGAAGCAAATGGTGATTCAAAAGAAAAATAAAGTACTTCAGAAGGTGAAAGAACTCTTAATAGATATGCTACCTGAAGCTACAGTGTCAACAGATGCAGCCATCCACATTCAACTAGATGAACTCCTAACAAAGATAGAGACATCTGGAGTAGATGCATCAGAATATTTGAGCAAGCTAAAAGACAAGGAGCTCACTGCAAAAATGATAGAAGAGGTACAGAAAGCTATAGCTATTGGAAAAGTTAAACTTGTCAAATTTATTGCTGAGTTGACTCCTCAACTCAAGCACATTCTTTATTTATTTCAGAAACTCTGTACATTTTCTCTATTCATTAAAGACATCAAAAATAAAACAACAGCAATTGAGAAAGATATCACCGATCTCTCAAATAAGTTGACCACAGAGCCAAATTCAGTTCAGAATTTCTATACAAAGCTACAACAGCTCATGGCTCAATAATTGGACCTAAGAAATGAAGAACATAAGATGAGGATGGACATAATAAAACTTCAGACATTATTCCTTCATCTTTCATGCATCCAAGAACAGATCAACCAAGCCACCTCCTTATCTACTACACAAGAGGGAAGCACTCTAGATGGCTTAATATCATTATTGGTTGATATTCAAGCACATAATTCTTTAATGGACAATGTAAAGGATGCCCTCTCTGTCGCTCTCACCGAAGCACATACCAAGTACAAATCCATTTTTGACCAGTTGCCTCCACCAAATGGTAACTAAGTCTTGATGTTTGTCAAAAAGGGGGAGTGATACAGTATTAGTGGAGTGATATAGTATTCAAAGTATCAAACAAAAGGAGTGTACTATATAGGGGGAGTACACTGAGTAGAGTGAGCAGAGTATCCAAGAGTAGTGAATCGAGCAGTGAACATAACAACATGCAAAATCAGAGTTTTGTATAGTATATTGATAAGGGGAGTATATATGGATTTATTGTTTTATTGACTATTGTATATACTATCAGTATATTCAAATTTTGCAAGTATATAGATTATTGAGTTATAACTTTGAAAGTAGTTTTTGTCAAACATCTCAACTAATGTCAAAAGGGGAGATTGTTACTACTTATCAAGTTGCCATTAGTTTTGTGTTCAAAGTTATTCTATATACTCTAGTCGGTTACTACTACCGAAATATTCAGTCGATATGCACAGTCAAGTCGGTTACAAAAGAAAGTAGTCTCAGAGCGTAGTATACACCGAGCTGTCTACCGAGTATCATTCCATGTCTACCAAGCAACAAAGATGACACACCGAGTTGGTATACACCAAGTGAAATGTGTTATCAGATTCATTGAACTTGGACCTACATATGAAAACATGTTACAAGATCGAGGTACATAGAACCGTTATCACATTGGAAATTGCACTTAAAGATTGTGTATGATTTTGAGGTCATCTAACCAATGAAATATTTTGCATGGTTATTCATTCGATAAAACATGTTTGTAAGATCGAAGCAATGAAAGGATCACCGTCATAAGAGATCTATTTATACAACATGGATTAAGATTAGAAACATACATGTAGCATGACAGAAAGGAAGATATAGAGATATATGAAGCAAGACATATGAAAGCACTAAGTGTTATGACTGGTACAAAGACACAGAGGTGATCGAGAAGGATTTCAGAGAACACTCAAAGAACAGAGTAAACATAAGGGTTTATCGAGTTACTATATGGGTTACCGAGGTATGCTATAAGCAAGGTAATCATATTCTGAGCACATAGAATCTGCTATAACATTCTAGATGTAAAGTTGCAGATATTTGTAATAATTTATTGTAATATTTTGAAGTTGTAAGAGAAACCTTTAACAGGGTAAAAGACTCTAATCAAGTCTATAAATTGTAAAGCCTCTAACCAAGTGCAACATTTAGATGAAGTGTTGTAAAATCCTTTAGCAAGGTAGATCTAACAGATCTTGTTACTCCTAACAGGGTAAGCTATCAGAAATAGATAAACATGTAGTTCTAACTGAGCACCCTTTATTATTGCAGTAGTGAAGTTGTGGGTGCCATCCCCACCGTAGTTTTTCTCTCTAACCAAAAGTTTCTGTGTAACCAAAATATATGTGTTATGGAGTGAATCATGTATGATTGTTATCTATTTGTTTTAGCTTTATATTATGTTATTGCACTATTTAGTTTATGCATAATAGTAAAGTTATTGTTGAAGAAAAGTTTTGGAGTACTGATTCACCCCTCCCCTCTCAGTACATTAGCTTTTCATATTGGGCCTCACAACGTCAACTCCATTTGACCTTCATTTTTTGATTCAGTATGACGTTCTTCTTCTTCGTCACTTACATCCTCAATATGTTGACCTCTTCTTTGTGCGATCTCAACAACATTCAAATGAGCCGCAATCTGCCTCAACATGTCCATCACCGCCGAATCAACATCTCTCTGGTTTCCACCTCTCACATTACCTCTTCACGCGATAGGAGCAAATCCTTTGTAGTTGTAGGTCCAATCTGCAATCTTCCACCCTACAACAAAATTCAACAGGATGAACCTTTGCTTTGATACCAACTGGTGTAGTCATGGATAGGAGGATCCCCAAAGGGGAAGTCTGGTCCATGCAACAAGATAAAAAATAACTCAATACAACTTAGGAGAGAGAGATAATGCCAAATCAAGAGTGGATCAATTTATTGATTCAAATATAACTTCCTGTAACATTTGGCTTACATGCATGCAACTGCCCTATTAAAAATATACATCCATATGCATCAATACGGAAGCAAACATCGGATTCAAATTACAATATACTATTCTATATCAAGAATAATCAATCTCCTCTATGATTCTAAGGTCAAATACATCATTATATAACATCCAGGAACATCTAGGTCGGCCAGGAAAGATCACATTCTCCAAAGCAAGGAAAATGAAAAGTGTAGATAGGTTGGCCTTGTGTGTGTGAAAAGTGGTAATCCCGTAAGCTGTAAGACACAAACACTTCAATAAATCATTGCATGCATGGTTAGACATATATAATCAATGAATGTGAAAACCATAACAAATCGACCTATTGCCTCCTAAAATATGTGAGTATAGACTTTCTCTCAGATTTATCTAAGCAATACCAGTGACTAGACTACATCAAGATGAAGGATTTAATCTATATGAACACAAAATTAAGCTAAATGGATGCAAGATTAAGCTAGATGGATGCAAGAATAAGCTAGATGGATGCAAACAATCAAGATTAAACTAATATGCAAAAAAGCTAAGATGCAATAATCTCAAAGCACAATATTCTTAACGACTCTAGAGCAAAAACAACATAATAACAATAAATCTCCAGGGTGTCTTGATTGAGAGATGAAAGGTTGAATTTATAGAGAATCCAAAGAGAGACCAACAGTCAAGATTGATTAATGATGAGCGGTTGAGATTCCTCAAGAGAAAGCACAATCCAGTTGAATTGAAATGATTGGGTGCTTTGATTTAGTTTCAGAGGAGATAAGATTGAGTTGATTTTGAGATAAATTCAATAAAACTTGATTTAGTGCATTTGAATTATAAGTCTGAGTTTGCATTGGAGATAAAATCAATTGAAGTAATGCACTTGAGATAAAATTAGTTAATTTCATGCATATTTCTTTTATTTGCTCAAGATTTTTATTAGAAAAAGCCATTTTAATGCAACTGAATCCTTTTCCTCAAGATTGCTTTGAGTTTAAATTTAGAGAAAATGATTTATTCAATTTAATTACTTTTTTGAGATTTCTCAAGTTATCTCAAATTTAGAAAAAGAAATATCTCAAGTTGATTTCTTTTCTCATTTTAATTCATTTTTTTGCAAATTGATTCTTTTTTTGCAAATTAATTCTTTTTTTTCAAATTAATTCATTTTTTCAAATTAATTCATTTTTTTCAAATTAATTCATTTTTTCAAATTAATTCATTTTTTTCAAATTAATTCATTTTGGTAAATTAATTCCTTTTTTTAAATTAATTCCTTTTTGATGATTTAATGGCAAATTTATTAATTAATTAAATATGCTAGGATATTTAATTAAATAAATATGATAATTGATTAAACTGATTTACTTGTAATGATTAATTAAATAAATAAAAATTTAATTAATTTAGAATGATTTATTTTCCATGTGACATTGATGACCGAGGAATTAATTAATTAGATGCTCAAGGTTCATTTAATTGTCTTTGGTTAGGATCTTGGTGATGTAGTCGAGATTAGGGGCCCATGGTTTTGATGACCATTTTTAGGGTATTACATTTGCCCCTCTTTGAATTGATGTGTAGGCAACACATTGATTCAAAGAATAGTTGATTTCAAATAGATATCAGTTCTGAACTTGATGAATCACAAACCGATGAAGAGCAAGATGTTCAGCTTGATTTAAAGCGATGAAATTGAATTGATTGATCAAAGCAATACTCATCCTGAACTTGATTTAACTAGGACCGATGAAGAGCGAGATATCGATCTAGAACTTGATTAAACTAGAATCGATTGAGAAAAGAGATAATACCAATTCTGAACTTGATTGAACAAGAACCGATTAGCGAAACATAATGTCCAGCTTGATTTGATGCGACAAAACTAAACACCGATTTGAAGATTGATTCAGATGAGGACAATCACTGATATGCCCCTAAAGATTGTTTTTATTTGACATCGAAGAATCTCAACCTTATATGATGCAATATAGTTAAGATTCCCCTAGTAACAAGGTTTTAGTTGATTTGATTTGATTGATATTCGATTAATCTTTGATTGAAAATATTTTCTGCTCAACTTTAGATGAAGAGTTGAAATATTTGTCGACTTTTCGATGACGTAACCATTGATAATATTGATGTAATGAGTATGCCCCCTCGACAGCGAAATAGAAAGCTAGTGAGATCGCAACGATTTTAGGCAATTTTAATATAAAGATTTAGCAATGATAATCTGAGCATGGGGATTAATGTAAGAATTAATTTAAAATCAGAGTTGATTCAGAAAATATTTGAGTGCAAAGTGATGTGAAGATTGACTTGAAGATGGAAGTGCCAAGTGGTCAACATTGTGAGAATTTGACTAGAACATCAGATTTCGAGTTTGATCCTAAAATTAGCAAAGAAATGCTGATTGTTTCAAATCTAGGCTTTTATTCAAAGGATGAAGAGAATAATGTTATCATGTTGAAATCACTTGAAATGCACAAAGCTTAGTATGAATGCAACCTAAAACTTAGTCACTAGATTTGGTATACTTATTTATCATCATTGAGCGATTTACAATGTCAAAGATAGACATAAGCACCAAGGCATGAAGAACCATGATGACCTAAATGTCGCATCTTTTTGATTTAGCAAGCCAACATAAGCACCAAGGCATGAAGAGCCAGGATGAACTGAATGTTACTTGAATTCAAACACACTAGACAAAACAATGTTCCTTCCTTTTCATATGCAATACTATTTATCTTGTTCGCAATGACCCTTTTATCGTTCATATCCTAGGATAGATTAAGCATTCATCCAGATTGCACAATAAAGAAATTTACTCAAAACAGACAAGGAAATGATTCCAACCTCCCTGTAGCATACAAATAAATGGACTCGAGGTATGTGTGGCAATTTCAATTTGATGTGAAGGCACTTATCATAGACACCCAGCTTATGAGATGTTTTCAGATCATTAGAATCATTCCTACAAGCAGAAAACAAAGAAAAGTATTATGCCCCCAGTCCTTGCTCCTCTTAGTCAAGATAGACTTCCTTGAGTTACTTAGAGGGAATAATAAATGAAAAAAAAATTAAAAGACAACATACAAAGAAAATTTCAATCATATCTCAAAAAGTTTTGGTGATTGTTTTCATTGTTCTTGGTTTGCCTATTTACTCAGTGGTAAAACCCTGCATTGGATAAGAGACATGTGACCGACTCAGATTGGATTTCTGGTACTACTGACATAAAGATGACTTGGTTAAACTGCTTAGGACATTTAGATTGATCGGTCGATCACCCTAAGACTAAGACGTTGATCAGTTTCAAGCCATGAGGGTTCCAAAAAGAACCAGGGTGTCACAAAGGCAACTAAAGGATATGTACAAGCTAAAGAAAAGATGCAGGAAAGCAGGAAATAAAACAAGAAATGCCAAATATGTGTTGATAGATGGAGCACTTAAGTACAAAAGGCACCTATTTACCGGGTTTTCACCTTCTTGGCAGATATTTATGACTTTTTATGATTTTTAGGATTTTTTTTAGCACATTTTATGATTTTTTTTCTTGGATTTTTTCAGCTATGCCCCAGTATGCAAACCTGTATGATAGGATGATCTACAAAATGCATGTGGAGACAATGAATTTTTGATCTGACCTATGTTAATGCAATATGTATTTCCTATTTGAACAAGAATGATTTTGTTTGTTTAGGATTTTGTAATACACCAATTGAAATGGAGGTACAAAACATTTCATAGATAAGCGGTCAATCGATCCTTAAGGTCCCTTGGAACATCCAAATTAACACACTTAGTGACTAGGATTTACAAATGGAGATGTGGAAAACTTCCCCATTGGTTCTTGAAATTGTGATCTTCTTTTGTCCATGTGGTGTGCAAATGAGTTAATTCCTGCTCTTGTGTTCACTAAAGATCCTTAGCATCCTGTATGACTAGCTACGTGGATTATTCTAACTTCAAAAGCATTCCAAATAGAGCCTCGCTGCAACAAGCTTTTAGAGCTCCAACAAGGTTATAGACTGTAATTTCTCAAATATTGCTCTATTGCCAGTAGGTGTTCATAGCCCTGATGGAGTTATTTGCATGTTCCCATAGTCAAGTTTTTTGTCACATCCGCATACATGATATTTCAGTTATGTATCACTAAAATAGGCTCATCATAAATAACTCCTTTATCCTTCAACATCTACTTCATCCAAATTACTTGAGTACAATTGATAGCAGCAACAATGTATTTAGTCTTTGCAGTAGATAAAGAAATAGAATTCTACTTCTTACTTGCCCAAGAGACCAACTTCTTACCCAAGAAGAATGCACCACCGGCAGTACTCTTCCGATCATCAACATCACCTGCCCAATCAACATCTATAAAAGCATTCAAGGTAAAGTCATCATTCTTAGGATACCACAAACCAAAATCAACTATCCCTTTCAAATATCTGAATATCCTTTTTACAGTAGTGACGTGAGATTCCTGAGGATCAACTTAAAATCTAGAAATATGACACACAACGTTCATGATATTACGTCTAGTCTGACTCAAATACAACAATCCACCAATCATAGATCTATATCTAGTCTGATTAGCTTTCTAAGAATCATCATTGTTTATCAACTTACATCTGGTCACCATAGGTGTACCAACTAGTTTAGAGTCCTCAAAACCAAATTTCTTCAACAATTTCTTTACATACTTAGATTGAGATATGAAAATACCTTTATCCAACTGAGTAATTTGCAATCCCAGAAATAATTTCATTTCACCAATCATAGACATCTCAAATTCATTTTGCATCTCTTCAGCAAATTTCTTACATAGGCAATCATTTCCTCCAAAGATAATATCATCAACAAAAACTTCAACAATCAAAATGTTATTCCGATCAATCTTCACATAAAAATTACTGTCAGCAGTACCTTTATTGAATCCAAGCTTCATCAAATATTTATCCAATCTGACATATTAGGCTCTAGGCACTTGGTTCAATCCATACAATTCTTTCTTCAATTGAAAAACCATGTCCTTTTCATCTGTCAACTAAAATCCATCTGGTTTCTCAATGTAGACTTCTTCTTCCAATTCATCATTAAGAAAGTTTGATTTGACATCAATCTGATAAACCTCAAAATCTTTGTGAGAAACATAAGCAATAAATAATCTAACAACTTAAATTCTAGATACCAAAGCAAAATTCTTCTCATAATCAATACCTTCCATCTGTGAATAACCTTTACAAACAAGTCTAGCTTTATTTCGAACAACTTCACCCTATTCATTCAACTTATTTCAGAATACTCATTTAGTTCCAATTACATTTTTATCCTTAGGTCTAGGAACAAGAATCCATGTATTATTTTTTTCAATCAGATTCAATTTTTCTTCCATAGCTTTCATCCAATTTTTTATCTTTACATGCTTCGTCAATATTTTCAGGCTCAATCTTAGAATTCAAACCAATTTATTCAACAAGTCTTCTCGTAGTAATCACACCTTTATTCTTATCACCAATAATCTGATTTTCTGAATGATTCAACCTCACATACTTGGGAGTTTTATGATTTTGTTGAATTTTAGGCTCTTGAACTCCTTCTTCTACACCTTTCTCTTCATTCTCTGACTTTCTGATCAATCTGAACTTGACTTAGGGTCTGCACTTGTTTTCCTTTGTCTAAACTGGCATCCTGGTCATCAGAATCATATTTGCAAGATTTAATCTGTCTTACATTACCTTCATCAACCTTCACATTAGCACTTTCAACAAACTTCCTCAATATTTTATTATAACACCGGTAGGCCTTACTTCTTGTAGAATAACCAAGAAAAATTCCTTCATCACATGTAGCATCAAAATTTCCAAGATCTTCTTCTCTTTTGATATAGCATCTACTTCCAATTTTTTTGAAATATCTAACAGTAGGGGCATTTCCAAACCATAACTCATAAGGAGTCTTACCTGTATCACCTTCACATTTACCTCGTTAAGAGTATATTCTACAGTACTTATAGCTTCTCTCCAATACACATGCAAAACATTTCCTTCAATCATCATGGTTATAGCAGCTTCATGAATTGTTCTATTCTTTCTCTCTACAACACTATTTTGTTGTGGTATCCTAGGAGCAGTTAACAATCTCTTCACTCACTGCTCTCCACAGTAGGCATTAAAATCATCAGAAGTGAATTCTCCACCTTTGTCAGATCTCAGACACTTCAGCTTCAATCCAGTCTCAGTTTCAACCCTAACTTTGAAAATCTTGAATTTTTCCAACGCTTCAGACTTCTTTCTTAAGAAGGTTACCCACATCATTCTTGAATAATCATCAATCAACAACATGAAATACCTATCACCCTGCAAGCTTCTCACTTTATAAGTACCACATAGATCAGTGTGCACAAGATCCAACAATCCATTATAATTATATTGGTTTCTCTTATAAGTAACTCTTGTTTGCTTCCCTAATTGGCATTCCTTACATACCAGATTAGAAAGCTTTATTAACTTCTGTAGGTTTCTCACTGCTTGAGTAGAACTTATCTTAACCATGCAATCAAAATTTACATGACACATTCTTCTATGCCATAACCAACTTTCATCAATCTGAGCAATCAAATAGGTTTTACCACCAACATTCAAGTGAAAGATATTACCTTTAGTCTTTGTACTTGATGCAATCTCAGTTCTGAAGCTAATCAAGATCTCATATTTGCCATTCTTGAATTGCAAGTTATATCTCTTATCAACCATCTGACCAACACTCAAAATATTATGCTTTAAACCTTCAACATACAACACATCATCAATATTGTGCTTACCATCAAGAGAAATAGAACCTCTACCACGTATTACACAAGCTTTGGTATCACCAAATCTTACTATTGTTGGATATTGTTGCTACTAGGATATGTCTTTGATAAAGGAAAAAATGGATTTTATAGGGACCCAAAACCACAAAGTTTACCAACCATAAGAATATTCAAATAAAGTCCACTAAAATAGGAAAGCTACCTAATAGATCAAAGGACAACAACGATGAGCCAAAAGATAGCAAAAAGCCGAAATAAGACAAATACAACTAACCTAATGACTTTAAAGTTTCAACAATTTCAGCTTCAAGGTTATTCATCCCTTGAGCTACCTTCTTTAGTTCCTGAATCTCCTAAATTGAGGAGTCCTCTTTTCTCTTCAAGTTGGCTCTTGCCCTTCTTGAGGTGCAGGAATCCTCTTTCTAACTTTTGTCCTTATTAGCTTCCAGGTCCACAAATAGGGTTCCCTGATGGTTTTTTTCCAACTTATCTACCAAGGTGCTTATAGAAGTGGCCGAATTCTTCACAATTTTGTGGCTTTGCTTCATGATGGTGTTCATTGTATCTTGGATTTTTCCAATTTCCCCTTCTAGATGGTTAACCTTTTTCTCATTTTCCTTCTTCATCTTGTCCATGATCTTGACTTAATCATCAACATCTTCTCTTCTTCAGTCCACAAAACTCTAGCAACATTTTGAGACACCCCATTAGTAACCATTTCATCCAGTTTACTAGACACCGGCCTTTTCTTAATGTTAAGGTCCTTTATTTCATGAAAGACCCACTTAATAACCCTAAAGAATCCACAACACCATTTCTAGCGATTGCTAGAATGTCGTCAGGGAATTCCTGATCCGGTTTGAAGTAGCAAGCTTTAGGCCTTAGATCTCTAGGGAATCTGGGCCTATTTTCTCTATCAGTGGTAGGTTTAGAGGAGCCATCAGAGGGACCAGGGCAAGAAAGGGAATCCTTTGGTGAATCCTTTGAGTAGGAGACCAACTTAATCTTGAGAGGGGCCTTCTCCTTAGTTTTAGCTTTTTGAGAAGAGCCAATAAGGGTTTTCACAAAGGATGTTTTTTTAACCAAAGGCTTTCTCTAAGGGCTTTTATTGAACACATTCTTAGAGGAAGGGGACTCTTCCTCTTCCCAATTAGTATCCCAATCATCATTACCTTTAGACATACTAGAATCAATATTGTATCCTTTCAAGGCCAGAGCTGAAATGGGGTTGGAAGGGGCCGACATATTTTGAAAATGCTTGTGGATTAACTGAATGAGGCCTGCATGCAGAACAATATAATTCCTAGGGATGTTTCAATGTTCTTGGATACAATATTTTAGAGAAAAAAAGAGGTAAAAGGGGAAAGAAACCCTAATCTTGTGTCGAAAATGATTAAGGAGGGCGAAATGGTAGCCATAGACTCTGGTAAATCTACATAACACCATGATGTATTCCATGATGACTCTGAGCTCCTCCCTGCATAACGACTTAATCTTTTCAGCCTCAAAGTGACTGTTTGAGATTTTGACAAGCACCTCCCTTTTCGCGTCATATTTTGGGAATTTGATGACCGCTTCATCCAAAAACTTTCTCACGGAAGAATTTCACCCCCTCAGTAGAAAGCCCAGTAAATTCCCCAATAAGATTCTCATCAATTTTAACCAACCTTCTAGAACAATTCCATATTCTATCCAATTTTTACCAAAATACTTAATAGTTTCTGGGTTAGCGCCATGGAGTTTCTCTAGGAAAGGACTCAGCTCTCCCCTCTGAATTTGCCTCTAGACCTTCGAGTTTTTCTTATGCTTCTCACAATTTTTTGGGTTGACTCTCTTTTTGCTTCCCTCCATCTTCTCACAAACTTTCCTTCTACCAATAGCCAAACAAATTAGCTGAGCAAAATGCCAATAGCAATACCAATGCACCCATAATATGTGCCATCTCTCGTCGCCTGAAGAAGTAATAAATGTGCCACCACTGTATTGAATATGATACATTACCCATTTGTAATCAGCTTAATCATTATTAAAACTGGCATGTTTCCCATGAAGAACATCATAGTCTAATAAGGCTCTAACATCATCTTCCAGCTCATTATAGTCTTGCCATGTCTAACGACCATTGAACTTGACCCCCTTATTGGCGAAATAATTGGCCACCGCATTAGCTTCCCTATATGCATGGGATATTCTAACTTTATCTAAGTTGGATAAAAGATGTTTAGCTTCATCAATCCATCTTTTAATTATCCATGAAGGGGAAGAGTTACCTAGAAGGCACTCGATAATGTTGTTTGAGTCACCCTTGATCCATATATTTTTGACATTCATTGTACTTTCCAGATCGATTAACTGGAAGCATCCAATGGCTTCATCTATGTGATTGGTCTATGAGCCCAAGTAGAGTGCCACATATGCTACTACGATATGTTGTTGTCATTGATGTCAACATAGTCCTGTGTTTTGGTGTTTCGATGATGGCAAAGAGTTAATCTGGTTGGTTTATTTGTTTGATATGTTGAATCAACTAGAGACACTTGTTTCAGTATTGGTTTCATGATGCTATGTGGTGATTTGATTGATTTATGGATTTTGGTATGAGGATTGGTTTTTCGGTGTTCAGTGTTGCAGTGTTCTAGTGTTTGATCTGATATGCTCCAGAATGATTATATCTTGAGTTGCGGATTTGGGAGAGTGTTTGGGATTTTCATATGTATCTACAATTCAGATGGTTCTTGATTTGGTGCTCCACAAGTCATCTTTCTAGTCCTAGTTGCTATTGTTTGAGTGTTCTTGAGTATCAACGTCTTAATCGATGAAGATTTGATTAAGTGGTGTTGGTGTAGCTATTGCAGATGGTTCTAACATTCTTTTTGGTGTTTCCTAATTATGTCCTATTTATTTTGCTAGTCTGCATTGGTCATTATGCGCATTATTGAGGATCATATGGGTCTGGTGATGCTCTTTTTGTTATGCAACATTTCGGTGGTGTAGTGTGTTGCAAATGATCTTGGCGAGATTTCTAATGGTGTTGCGTGTTCGAGGATTTGATTTGGGTCCATGCTATATCATCATGATATTGTATTGGTCCAGTGGTAGATTCATGTATCGTGTGATGTAATTTTATAAGTAGGTCTTGAGGGTTGAGCTGACCTTGTAGTCAAGGTTGATGATTTGTATAAATGGGTGTCATATTCATGTAATCTGGTTATTGGTGGTGGATAGATGTTATGTCCACATTATCAAAGAGTAGTATATGTGTGAATAAGAGAATTCATCTTTTAGTGTGAAGTATTGAACAGAGAGTGTTGCAGAGCAGACAAATATGCTTAACCAGAACTGTCATCGAGCATTTGAAGATGCTATTCTTTCAATTCATGTAAATTGGATTATTGTTTGAATGTGATTGTAAGATAGTGAACCTTCCCTGAGGGTTGTAGCCTTGTGGGTTATCATATTTTGAGCAGTGAGCTCTAGGCAGTGTAACCGGGTTTTCCACATCAAAATCTTGGTGTTATGTGTGATGTTTCTATTGTTTTTATCTTTGTTCTTACTATAGTTGATCAGATCTGAAATTGTGGTTAAATTGTTTAATTCAGTGAAAACTGATTCACCCCCCTCTCAATTTTCCTTCATTGTTGTTGCCAATAACTATACCACCATCATACTTTTCCAAATTTACAAATTTACTCTTATCACCTGTCATATGATGAGAGCAACCACTGTTAATTACCCATTCATTTCTCTCCTCAACTTTAGTAGCTAAAGCTTTCTCCTCATTAATGCAACTTGTAGAATCTATAGTTACATGATCATCTTCCATGATAGAAATAAACACAAATTCATCTCTTGAATTTCCCTTATTCGATTCATCACCTATTACACCTTCATCAACAACATAATAACACTTCTTCTGATATCTAGGCTTATATGGCTTAAATGGCTTCTTAGGATTTATATCTCTTTCCAAACACCTTGATGCAAAATGTCTTATCTTATTATAGGAAAAATATTTAAGAGGTAACTTTCCTTCATACTTACTGGCACCTTTAGGAAATCTTTTGGCAATAAATTGTGCTTCAGGCTCCTCAAGTTCTCTTTATTCATCTTCCATATCTTTCTCATACATTGATACTCTTGTAGAACTTTCTCCTAGATCATATTTCCACTTCCCAGAAATAGTAGCTTTGAATGTGGATGCAATCTTAGTTAGAGAGTCTCCAAACTCACTCAGCTCAAAACTAGCAAGCTTACTAATCAACATGTCTCTTGTCACATTTGTCACAGTCCGGATCTCATCAATAGCAACGGATTTATATTTGTAAGCAAGAGGAAAGGATCTCAACACTTTAGCAACAATCTCGAATTCTTTTAATAGTCCATCGACATATTTGATTCCACACACAAACTCATTTTCATAAAAGAAGTAATGTTCTCATCTTCAATCGTCTTCAAGTTCTCATATTTACCCTTCAAGCTCTGCAATTAGCAATCTTGACATGACTATCACCTTCATGCAAGGTCTCCAATTTTACCCAAATCTCATGAGAAGTCTCTAAGTCCAGCATATTAGTCATCTTAGAATCTGACAAGGCACTCAATAATGCTTCATTATCTCTAATATTGAATTTTGCTTCCTTTATTTCATCCAGAGTAGTAGGACCATTATGAGGAACATTATATACATTCTTAGTAATCTTCAAGTACTCTTCTCCAGTGCATCTCAAATGACATTGCATCTGGCTTTTCCAGATAGTGTAGTTCGTTCCGTCAAATCTTAGACTATCCTTCTTGAAAGAAAAGGTTGCCATCCCAAATCTCCTCAAGTGGTCAAGAATCTTTTGGGGGATCTAGCTCTGATACCAATTGTTGGCAACAATACAACTGCAAACTAAGAGGGGGGGTGAATAAGTTTGCACAAAAAAATACTGCAACTTCAACCATAAATCAGATCTAATAATTAACAATTAAAGCATGAAACACCACCACATCAATAACACACATAACACCAAGATTTTTGACGTGGAAAACCTAGTTAAGGGAAAAACCACCGTGGGAAACTACCCACAATGAGATAATACCCTATTAGGAGTAAATGAAATATTACAATGAAGAATGCACATGCATTCAGGCACACTACCTAGAGTTCACTACTCGAATAAGAAACCCAAAAAGGCTACAACCTTTAGGGAAGGCTCATTGCCTTACATGAAGTCTCATTGACTTACAAAAATATTCAGACAACAATCCAAATTACATGAACTATGAAGATAGCATCTCTATATGCCTAAGTACAGTTTCGATTAGGCTCATTGTCAAATCTTCTCTGCAACACTTCTTCGCACAACTTCGCTACTATTGAATGATTGATACAATATTCACACATAGCATCCTACCTCTCAATGATTATTACATTCATTTATACAAGTCATCAACCTATATTTCAACGTCAGCTAAACCCTTAATACAAATTACAAAATAACAACCTCACATGATACAACAATGCATGAAGACCAAAACAATGTCGATTAAGACATAGTTTGGACCCAAACAACCACCACAAATACACAAAAACTAACAATTACACATCGATCATCCACAACATGTTACAATCACCAAGAAAGTCACATAACATGAAGAACATCATTGGACAAATAATTCCTCAATAACACACATAATAATTAATGCAGACCACCAATACGCATAGAACATGATCTAGAGATATTTACAAGCAATGTGAATTGCACCACAACAACCGCAACAACTTGGATCACTAGAATCATCACCATCTCTCTACCGGAGCTTAAGAACACCATCATAACTGACTATCAATCTGAGAGATTCGCTTGTGGATTTCCAAATCATGAACCAATCGAACTGAGGACACACATAAACATCCAGAATATATCCCACACATCCGCAACTAAAGATATTACAATTTCGGAGCAATACGAAGCAAAAAATAGAATACAAAATAACATGAACCAACTGAATAACATCCTCAATACTAGATCTCATAACTTGATCAAATCAACATGCAGGCCTGTAAAATTGGGAATGAGCCATCTACAGACAACATACTAGAAACCCTTTAATCTACATCAGGTCATCTGCAACACACATGCTAATACAACTTCTCCAACCAAACTGCAACATTGGAATACATAGAAGAATATATTGACATCAATGACAACACATCATTCCAGCAAACTTTTTCAGCAATATCCAACAAACTCTACAAAAACTTGACCCATTTCAAATGCCTTTGATTTAAATTTCCATGAATATTCAAATATTGTAAAGCTTGATGATCAGTAAATACAACAAACTCTTTTATAAAAATATAATGTCTGCACTTCCTCAATGCCTAAACTATGTCATAAAACTCTTAATCATAAACATAATATTTTCTCCTTGTACATTCAAATTTCACTAAAATAAGAAATTGTTTTACCTTCTTGACTCAAAACAACTCTAATGGCATTTCCACTAGCATCACAATCTACTTGAAATGCCTTATTAAAATTTGGAAGTGCCAAAATAGGTTACTCTTTAACTTTTCTTTTCAAAAAATCAAAACTCTTTGCTTCTCCCATAGTCCACCTAAACTCTTTTCTGTCCCCTAACATTGTTTCAGTTAAGGGTCCACAAATACTATTGAAATTTTTCATAACCTTTCTATAAAAATTAAGAAAACCACGAAAAGATCTCAACTCAATAGCACTCCTTGGGGTAGTCCATTCAAGGATAGCCTTTACTTTCTCTGTTACATTTTAAGACCATCTTCTGAGACAACAAATCCCAGGTACACTAACTCCTTCACAAAGCTGCACTTCTTTAGGTTAATCGATAACTTTTCTTCTCTTAACTTCTCAAAGACCCTATGATACACAATATAGGCTTCTCCAATATTTCAGTTAAAATAAGAATTTATCATCCAAGTAAACAATAACAAACTTACCCAAAAACTCTTTTAATACCTCGTTCATGAGCCGCATGAATGTGCCTAGTGCATTGGTTACCCAAAAGGCATGGCTAACCACTCATATGACCCCTCCTTTGTTTTGAAGGTTGTTTTCCATTTATCTCCTTCTCTATTGTGGATTTGGTTATATCCAATCTTCAAATCTATCTTTGTGAAGTACCCAACTCGACTCAAACAACCCATAATATTATCTATCCTCAACAGAGGAAATCTACACTTGATAGTAATCTTATTGATATCTCGGGAGTCTGTACACATCCTCCACTTTCCATTTTTTGTTAGTGATAGTACTATGGGTACTACACATGAACTCTAACTCTCTCGAGTCGTCCCTTTTTGCAATCTCTTGCAATAGTTTGTTCAACTCTTCACTCTTTTCTAGGGTCATTCTATGGGTTGCCTTGTTTGGAAAATTGGCTTCAAGAATCAAGTCCATTTGATGACTAATCTTTCTCACTGGTGATAATTTGTCAAGACATTATCATATACAATTTATTGTTCAACTCAGCCAACAAATTTGTAACTTCCATAGGTGTATCTTCTACTTCCTGTTTATCAACTTTAAGAATTAAATGGAAACACATATGTTCATGCTTGATGTTGTCTAAAAATTTTCTTCCATCAACTAAACATATTCTTGTATTACTACATACCATTTCCTCTATTTCCTTCAATGGCTTCGACTTGTGTCAAAACCCATCCTTTATCAAAGAATAGGTATTTGCATACCCATCATGTATTGCATGTTGGTCAAATTACCATGGTCTTCCTAATAACATATGGCAAACATCCATAGGCATAATATCACATAATACCTCATCATGATAGTTTCAAATATTGAATTTGACCAGACATTGCTCATTGACCAAAACCTTGCGGTCCTTATGTAACCAAGCAATTCAATGGGGAATTTGGTGTCCTCTTCTTTCTAATTTTGATTTACCAACCATATTCTCTAAAACAAGGTTATCAAAACCACCACCATCTATAATAATATTGAAAAATTTACCATTGCACTTACATCTTGTGTGAAACAGATTCTTTCTTTGGGTTGGCTCTTTCTCATCATTCAGCAAGGCTCTTCTAGTAATAAGAATCTCTCCTTAGTCTCCATCTTCAAAATGTTTAGACTTAACATCTTCATCTACACGGGTAACTTGTGCTTTAATCTCAGGTCTTCGACTTGTCCTTCCTTGACGTTGAGGACAATCATAGGCTTTATGTTCTTCTTCTCCATACTGGAAACATGTTCCATGAAAGCCTCCTCTTCCTGGTACTAGTCCTCTTCCTCTTCCTCTTTGATCTCCATTATTTTGATCACAGAGAAAGTAGGAATTATTTCCCTTCTAATTTTGACTACTACTAAATTCTTTTTTCTTCCTTTGGTCTTCATTTCAACCTCCATAAGATCATTCAATAGCCTTTCCACCATGACCTCTTCCATTTTTATTTCTCTCAAATATTTTGTTTAGCTTCTCTTCTACCATCAAAGAAAATTAATATGTATCTTCAATGGTAGACATTCTGATGCAGGAGCATCCCCGGTTCATAGCAATCTTGTATCAATGAAAAACATTTTCCTTTTTGTTTTGTTTTCTATTTGCAGTTTTAGTTTTCCTTTCTGTGTGTCTCGGTTTTGGCTCACCGGATCTTATCGAGTTGGATTCTACTTGAAGACTTGATCATCTTTCTTGCTTCCAAACTGCATCGTATTTGGAAAATTTTCTAGCAAGATATCATTACCGGTTTCCATGACCGTTTCCTGTTACTGATTGACAGTCCTCTGTTATCGATTGCTTGGACCTATTCTGGTGATCTACTGGAACCCATTCCAAAGCTTACAAAGTCTTGGGCATTGATTTCGATGTTCCTTGGCACGTGGCCGGCCTTTTCCCATGATCTACATTTCATCCTTTGGATTTTTCGGAAGAATCTCTTGGTGAAGGTCGACCTTGTTGTTTTTCATGTTAGGTCTTGTTCTTCATGTTTTAACCCCTTTTGGGCTGACTGGATCCTTTGGATCGATATATATATATTTTTAATTGCGCATTAGAATAGGAATAGAAATCAATCAATCAGAGAATGAAGTAGCTAGACTGTGCATAGAAGATAGATCTTAAGATTCAAGGTCCCCATTGTGACCTATTCTACCAAGCCTGTGAGGCGGTATGTTGTAACCCAGTTGTTACTTGTTGGATGTAATCAAATTTCATGCAATAAAACAATCTATTCTGCATTGCTTCCATCATATCTTTGTGTTTCCGTTGTGTTTACTCTTGCTGATAAGTCTAGATTGATCTATTTGAGGTCCCTCCTCACCGGTGACTGTTTCACATTCTTACCAAACTTAACTCTTCTTAAATACTCCGATTCAACCCATTTATGTAACACACAACATTTTCGTTGTTGGGCTCGAATGGCATATTCTAATCAACACACAATAGAACTCTTCTATATACTCTTTGACAAATTTGTGTGCATGCTTCAACCCTTGCATCTTTTTCAAAAAATTGTGTTCATAGTCAACAAGAATGAATTGTCTCTTCAATTTATCCACCATTCAATCCCATTTGGTTATTTTCTCTTTACCTCTTCTATTTCTCTCTAACAAAACTTATTTGCACCAGCTACTCACATGGCCCTTTAGTTTGGTCTTCACAAACTTGACCCTTTCAGTATCACCCACTTCTTCATACTCAAATTATTCTTCCATATCATTGGTTGAGTTGATCAACTCTTCTAGATTGAAATTTCTTGAATATGTGGAAACTTCAATCTTTGGCCTTTTTTCAATCATAGAAATGACCCTAAAAAATCTATCCTCATCAAGATCTTTTGCTACTTCTTGTTCTCCTTCAAACTAGTCTTCTTCATCAAATTCATCCCCACTTTCATCTGTTGTCCTAATAGCAGATCCTCTTTACAACTCCTCTTGCAATGCTTGGAATTGTCTTTGGAGGGCTCTAAAACCTTCTACTATTACACTAGCATTTCTTCCACTATGGTTCCTTTGTGGAGGCATTTTATTACTTTTCTCACAGACCCACAACTACAATCCTAGTGCAAACTGCCTCACATTCGGTGATCTATTTACATAATCAGGGACTTCTGGTTTGGTACCACATGATGAAGGGCACTACCCTTACAAACAAAACCACACAACAACAATAGAGAAATAAACAGAAAATACAACAGAGGAAACACTCTCTTTCCATTATCTTAATGAAATAAAATTACACATTCAAAAAATAACATGTGTACAACCACATGGACATTCTCATTATAATAATTTGCAATCCAAAGCCACAATTTGCACCATCAGAACTATCCCTACCACCCCCGTTCATCTTCTTTATATAAAATTTATAACAGTTGTAGAAGGTCTAGAAAGTGGAATCCCCTAGTTTTAGGCACCACAACCCTAACCAACCAACTTTTAGCTTAAGATAATATTTTGTTAAATTTTTAGCTTGTGAATCTCTAGGAGCCATAACTTTCAAACCGATTGTCAGATTTTTAACCATCATACATTGTTGGAAAGCTTGTGAGGAGATATATAGTGGCGACATTTGCTGATGCAATGTTGGTCAACTTTTGAGCCCATCTAAATCCTCTAAGGCCCTTAAAAAGCATTTGTGATTTCTATTAGAGAAATTTTCTAAAAAAAATGAATGTCTCAAATGCCACAAGATATTGGGATAATTCATTCACATTGTTCACCATCTAGGAGGTCTATGTAAGATTTCATGCAAAAATGACAACTTACTAAAAATAGTAATTTTATTGTTATTAGCCCTTATTGACAAAATAAACAGTAATTTTGGGTGATGTGAGATTGCTCATACACCATGGATGCTCCTCCATCATTGTAGCAGTACTAGTAAAAATACAATGCAAAGATAATTCGGCCAAAGGCCCTCATTTATCTCAAATTTGATGACATGAATATATTTTTTTAAATGTCCTTTTTTGTCTATGATGTTTGTTGGTTCCCAAAACTATAGGTTGCCAAACCCTAATAGTATGTCAAGCTTTATGATTGGGTTTAACACTGATTTTGGCCAATGAACGAGAATCAACCTTGAAGAGGATTGAATTCTCCTGCACTTCTGGTTCTGTTACACCAAGGCATGTGAACCTTATATCTCACCATTCAACATCCTTGCAATATTCAATGGTGGTGATAAAGCAAATGATATTAAGATTTATTGAATTACAATTCTCACCTAGTATGGTATGCTCTTTGTTTCTATTCAACATTGACATGAAATGTAATAGAAAACTAAAACTAAGACATAATACAATAACTAAAACAAAATCAACTTCTTCAAATTGTAAACCAATTCAATGAATGTATTGGGAAAAGAATCAAATTGGTGCCTTGATCCAAGGTAATAGAGTCAAATTCAAGAATACTATGCATGTCATCCAGTGGTTGTAACTCAAGTTGTTTGGCACTTAACTGTTTATGCCTTACATAAATGTGCAAGAAACTCTATCACAAAGCCCTACTTATAGATCCAAATTGACCTTTTAAACCAATGTGATTAACTCAATAGAATTTAATTTCTCCTTGAGAAAACCCACTAAACCAATCAGACACATGGATTAATGTACATGGACAAATCAGAAATATCCTTGATACCTTGATTCATGTGACAAGAAAAAATACAATCTAGAGAGACCTAAATGATATTGTTTTATTTTATCAACAAACAATTGAAACCAAGTATGCAACATCAATTATTTTGAAATAACTTATTACCAAATCAAAATTTACACCAAATATGCCTCCTTTTCCCCTAAAAAACCCTAGAAAATTATAATATTTCTTTTTTTCTCCTTTTTTTTATTGGGCCTTGGTTTCCTTTTCTATAAGCAAAGGAAGGGCAATTCCATTAGTTCCCACCTCTTAGGTAATTGTTTGTAATTTCCATTTTACGAAAACAAAATTACACAATTATATTTTACCTCTTCAAACATTTCAAGCTTTGTCAATTTCTTTTAGAAATCAGACCAAAGTCCATGAGGAAGAACCCAAACTAAAGGGTGTGGAAAACCAAGCTCATTTTCTGGCCAACAACATCAGTCTTGCTTTTAATAGCTTTAATTTGTTCCAAATTTTTGTCCTTGTCACCAATGCATATGTAATACAAAGATTTTGGGCAGTGTTTCTCTTGTATTTAACTTTTACCCATGAGCATTCTTTCTATGAAATTATTTATTTTATGTCTTAACAACAAAATCATTCCCCACATTCTACTCAAATAATTTACATCATGCTTCTGAATATAAATTATACCTAATCAATCATTCCCTATGAAAAGTCTGTTACCCTTTTGGTAAAAACCATTTGCTGTTGATAACTCTCACTTCATTGTAATTCATTTACCTTTGTTAAAAAATCACCATGTTGGCAAATAAAATCACCTTCCAAGTGTCAAATTTATCAAATATTAAAATTATGTGGCTTTTGTGATCAAAATAACACAATTTACTGTATTTGTTGTGTACTATTATCATTTTCCCTATATTTTTCTATTCCGTGTTTTGAGTTATTTCCATTCACATTCTCTATACATTTCTAATGTTGGCATACATGGACTCCAGTTGGACTCTTCTAATCTCCCCTGCCTCCGTATCCTAACTACTCCAACCACCACATTCACTCATCCTTCTTGAGTCTTCTTCTTCTCTGTTTTTGATGCATCTAGATGGTTAGAGTTTTAGCGTGCGCATTCTAGAAACCTCTGTTGTTTTTTGCGTGGGTACAAGGCATGAGAAAATCTGTATAATGCAAAAGTAGTGATGGGCAACTCTGTTTTCTGAAGGAATTTTTATAAACTGTTTAATAAATTGTTTTGGCAAAGGGCATTAATATTATCAGTTCTGATATTACTTACTGTTTGTTGCAGTTTTGTGTTCTTTCTCCCCTTCAAAATGGTATCAGAGCAAGGTTTGTGGATTGTTGAAGAGTGCAGAAGATTGAAATGGAGTAGGAGACGTTTGCTAGAAATTATCAACCACTGAAGCCAGGGATAGGTGATTGCTGGAAAAATCTTTTCTGCTATAGCAAGAAGACAAAGAAAAACAAAGAAACGCAGAAGCAAAGTTTTATTCTGTAAAAATTATGGTAGGAACAAGTGGAAGTATTTCACAACCACAGATTCCAATTTTTAATGGCAAAAATTATGACTATTGGAGTATTAAAATGAAACCTTTATTTTGCTCCCAGGGTATTTGGAACTTTGTTGAAAATGGGTTCCCTGAACCAGCAAATCAACAAGCATATCAAGCACTTTCACAAGTTGAGAAAGACTTGCTAGAGGAAAACAAGAAGAAAGATGCAAAGGCACTGTTTTTCATTCAACAAGCAATGGAGGAATCAATCTTTCCAAAGGTTGCAGCTGCCACAAGATCAAAGCAAGCATGGGACAGTTTGCAAACAACATACCAAGGCACAGGCAAGGTAATAATAGCAAAATTACAAATACTTAGAAGGGATTTTGAAAATCTGCAAATGAAGGACTCAGATTCAATAGATTCATTTTTTACTCATGCAATGTCAATAGTAAATCAGCTAAGGTCCTATGGAGACACTATTGAAGATCAAAAGATTGTAGAGAAAATACCTAGAAGTCTGTCTGCCAAGTTTGATGCAGTTGTAATAGCCATTCAAGAGGCCAAAGATCTTTCTCAACTATCACTAGATGAATTAATGGGGTCACTTTTAGTGCATGAGCAAAGAATAAATCGATCAGGGACATCATCATTGGAAAATGCATTCAAGACTCAAGTTTCTTTTGGCAAAACGAGAGGGAGATCAAATCACAGCAGAGGTAGAGAGCGTTTTACACCAAGGGGAGGAAGAGAAAATACACAATTTGAAAGTAGAAGACTAGCATCGAGCCCACATGCCCATTCTACACCAACAAGAGGAAGGGGGAGCAGTCATTTTCATAGCCATCATGAAGGAGAAAGGTATGATAAATCAAACATCCAATGTCATTATTGCAATAAATTTGGGCATTTTGCATTATACTATAGAAAAAAAAATGATATGAACAAGCAAAAGGCACATTTTACAAATGAAAACCAGACAAACACTAGTGAGCAAGACACCATATTAATAACATGCAATGTAGCACAAGAGAGTTCCAAAGAAGTATGGTTCCTAGATAGTGGTAGTAATCATTTGAGTTGTAATAAGGAGATGTTTGCAACAATTGATGATTCATTAAAATCAAAAGTAAATTGGGAAATGATCAATGAGTTTCAGTCATGGGCAAAGGGTCAATTAACATAAGAACTAAGCAAGGTGAAGAAAAACATATTTCTGATATATACTATGTTCTTGGATTGTAACACAACCTCATAAGCATTGGACAACTAGTGCAAAAAGGATATAGAATATACTTTGAAAATGGTGAATGTGTGATTCTAGACAAGAAACCAAGCAATAGGCTGATTGCAAAAGTTGAAATGACAAAAAACAAGATGTTTCCATTAAGAATTCATAGTGAACTATTTATAGAGCCACAAGAATTGCAAAAGGTTGCTGAATTAGCTTTCAAAGCCTCATATACAAATGAAACTTGGTTATGGCATTTAAGGTTTGGGCATTTAAACTTGAAAGGGTTACAACTGTTGTACAAGAAGAAAATGGTATATGGGCTGCCACCAATAGAGCCACTTAAGACCACATGTGAGAGTTGCATATTGGCAAAGCAACATAGAAAATAATTTCCAGTTGGAGAGTCTTATAGGGCAAAACATCCACTTGAGATAGTACATTTAGACCTTTGTGGACCTATGCAAACACTTTCCATAAGTGGAAAGCTTTATTTCTTGACATTTATTGATGATTTCAGTAGAAAAGTATGGGTTTATTTCTTCAAATATAAATTAGATGTATTTGCTATTTTTAAGGAGTTCAAGGCAAAAGTTGAGAAAGAAAGTAGATACTATATTAAAACATTGAGAACCGATTAAGGTGGAGAGTACATATCAATTGATTTTTAGAATTTTTGCAAAGAAAATGGCATAAATAAACACTTTACAACAAGGTATACTCGTCAACAAAATGGAGTAGCTAAGAGAAAGAATAGAACAATTATGGAAATGGCACGAAGTATGATAAAAATAAAACATCTACCAAATGAGTATTGGGCGGAAGCGGTTGCATGCTCGGTATACATATTAAATAGGTGTCCAACAAAAGCAGTGATAAATAAAACACCAAAAGAAACCTGGAGCAAAAGGAAGCATAACATATCACATTTAAGAGTTTTTGGTTGTGTGTCATACTCCTTGATATCTCAAGAGTTGAGAAAGAAACTAGATGATAGAGAAGAGAAGTGCATATTTGTGGGATATAGTGAACAATCCAAGGCATATAAGTTATACAATCCTATCACAAAGAAGCTGATTATAAGCCGTGATGTTGAGTTTGTTGAAGATGAAGTATGAGATGACAGCATAGACAAAACAACTACAGTTGCAACTAGTGTTCCACAAGAGATTGAAGAGAATGAAACTCAAGTTGAGAATCCTACTACACAAGCAAATGCACCTACAACGCCTTCTAAAGAACCTAGCACTCCAAATGCTACAACACCAACAAGTAATAATGGCAGCAAATCTTCTAATCCAACACTTGCATCACTAAGATCAAGATCCATAAATACTTCAAAGAAGACACGTAGTCTAAGGGAGATTTATGATGAAATCCAAGAGGCTGGAAATGATGATATATGCACTAATTTTGCATTCATGATACAAGCTGATCCAATTTACTTTGAAGATGCTATTAAAGATGACAAATGGATTGCAGCTATGGATGAAGAAATCCAATCCATTGAAAAGAATCAAACTTGGGATCTAGTTGAGCTCCCTAAAGACAAGGATGTGATTGGAGTTAAGTGGGTTTACAAAACAAAGTATAATGCTGATGGAAAAGTAGAGAAACACAAGGCAAGATTAGTGGCTAAAGGCTTTGCACAACAACTGGGTATAGACTACAATGAAACATTTGCACCTGTGGCAAGATTGGATACAATAATAATGGTCTTATATGTAGCAGCTCAAAACAACTGGAAAGTTTTTCAAATGGACGTTAAATCAACATTCTTGAATGGTAGTTTAGAAGAAGAAGTGTATGTAAATCAGCCACTTGGTTATGAAATTTTGGGACGAGAACATAAGGTATACAAACTGAAAAAGGCCCTATATGGTTTGAAGCAAGCTCCTAGAGCTTGGTACAGTAGGATGGATTCTTATTTTGTGAACAATGGGTTTGGCAAGTGTGGCAATGAACCAACTTTGTATGTCAAAGTGAATGATAAAAAAAAAATCTTGATAGTTTGTTTGTATGTAGATGATTTGATATTCACAGGTAACATGTCCATTGACTCATTCAAGGCAGCCATGAAAAAGGAATTTGATATGACTGATTTGGGGCTCATGAGATACTTTCTTGGCATGGAGGTAAGTCAAAATGATCAAGGCATTTTCATATGTCAAAGCATGTATGCTAATGATTTGATGAAGAGATTTAAGATGACAAATGTGAATGCAGCACCTACACCCGTTGCTTTGGGTTTAAAACTTAGTAAGGATGACAAAAGTCCTAGTGTTGATGCAATTTTATTCAAAAGATTAGTTGGCAGCCTCATGTATCTAACTGCCACAAGACCGGATATTATGTATGGGGTTAGTCTTATTTCTAGATTCATGGATAAACCAAAGGAATCACATTGGAAAGCTGGAAAATTTTTTTTAAGGTATATAGCTAGAACAAAGAGTTTTGGGATTTTATATACATCTTCAAATGACTACAAACTAATTGGATATACAGATAGTGATTGGGGAGGTAGCATAGATGATAGAAAAAGCACTTCTAGGTATATCTTTCATCTTGGTTCCGGTGCTATCTCTTGGGCATCAAAGAAACAACCAATTGTCACCCTCTCATTAGCTGAAGCAGAATATGTTGCAGCCACATCAACAACTTGCCAAGGAGTATGGATGAGGAGAGTACTTTCAAATTTGGGGCATCAACAAGAAGAACCTACGAAAATATATTGTGATAACAATTCCGCAATTGCTTTATCTAAAAATCATGTCTTTCATAAACGGAGCAAGCATATTGATACAAGATATCATTTTATTCGAGAATTGGTGAACAATGGTGACATATATCTTCAGTTTTGCAGGTCCAATGAACAACTAGCAGACATTTTCACAAAGCCACTTGCAAAGAATGTTTTTGAACACCTCCGAGAAAGAATTGGTATTGTAGACATATATGGCAGTGAAGATTAAGGGGGAGTGTTGGCATACGTGAACTCCAGCTGGACTCTTCTAATCTCCCCTGCCTCTCTATCCTAACTACTCCAACCACCGCATTCACTCATCCTTCTCGAGTCTTCTTCTTCTCTGTTTTTTATGCATCTAGATGGTTAGAGTTTTAGCGCGCACATTCTAGAAACCTCTGTTGTTTTTGCTGTGAACAAGGCTCTGTTTTAAGAGAGAGCAGAAAATGTAATACTCTGTTTTTGATGACTGATTGTGTAATGTCAAGAGAGCACTGGCAGCTCTGTTTATTATTAAGGCATAATATAAACAGTTTTATACTCTGTTCTTCCCTATTGTTCTTTCCCCCCTTCATCTAACAGAGCATTTGTTAACTACAACATTCGACAATAATGTCTCTATCCTTAATGCTTTGATGGATGACCGTGCACTGTTCCAGAGCTCCCATTTTGGAACGCACAGAGAAAATGGCAATGGGTGTGAAACTTGGCTTTATGCCTGTGAATTGCATTTTCTCAAAAGGATCTTTCAACAAATCTATTTTGTGCAAATCTTTCAATCATGACATTTCTATGAGAAATTCGGTCCAACAACTCAAGTACGCCGTCTATGATTCCATATTTGACAAAAACAAAAAATTACAAGTGCACTCCCAAATATGAATTCTGACAAAACTTTGATTCTTCTACACATTCATTTGTCATACAAAGCTCCATTTCAATGTGGATAGGGAGAACGATGGCTTAAGTTGTGGGATTTGCACCGAAAATACATTTGTCTGATTGTTTCTACAACATTCTTCAAAGGATGCATTTCCTGTAACCACAACACCCATGAAACTATATCTATTTGGCACATTAAATAGCTCAGAACCTTTGTTTATGTTTTTACGTAGTGCACACACCTCCATAGCCTTTATCCTTCATACTCCCATTTTGTCGCTGGCTGGGAGGATGTTTGCAAGAGTCGTGGAATTTGGCTTCATTCTTGCTGTTTGCATTTGTTTAAAGTTGCTAAAGCATTTTCAACAAATCCACTTATGCATTCATTTCGCATACATGTTTGCCACTATAATATCTGTCAAAAACGCTTCCTTCTATTATGTTTTTATGGCTTTCCATAAACTGCTCCAAAGTTATCATTTTACGCAAGCATAGAGGACGTTGGTAAATGTTGTAGCTTTTGGCTTCAAATTTATCGATTGCATTCATTTGAAAGTTTCTAAAACATGTTTAACAAACCCATTTTTTGTCTAGTGTGCAAGCATGAGATCACGTTTCTTTGAGGCGTTTCATCAGACTATTTGAATGCCTTGTTTATACTTCCACATTGCGCATACATTCGGCTAAAGGATTTCTAATTATAAACATATGATAAAAATCCTTGTTCATAATGCCTTATTGGATGCTCAAACACTACTCTTTTAGGGTTTGTCCCCTTGACCGCTACATGATGGTGGTGGCTTCCCGCTCCCCCGCACTCTTTTCTCCACATCTTCCTACGGTATGATGGGAAACATAGGCCAAGAAGATTTATAATTATTTACACATTAACTTTTACCCTGCACAACGGCAATTGCTTCTCTCTGCCACTCAGGGGCGGCAATGTTGTTAATGGTACTTCAAAATGTATGGAAAGTTATCGTGGGATCCATTGTTTTAAACATCCTTAGATTATTATATATTACTTTGCCATGAAATATGATCTGATCAGATTCTCTTTCACCAACCTTGAAGATCTCGTAAATTTGAGCACATAGTTATTTAAATATTTGTTGAAATGAGCTTTAACTCACCTTATGACTTCAAGATGTATAATGCACGCTGGGACCCTTTGTGGGCCCAAACTAAATATTTTTGTTTTGAAACAAATTTTGTCTCCAATCTGCCTTGATAATATGTGAATTCAAACAGTGTTGCATGACATATCTGGAATGCGAAATATTAATGCACAAAGATGGTCATGTGAGAGTTTCAGAAAATATACATGTCACAAGGAGATGCCACTTGACAGAACCATTCATTTAGCTTCGATAAATACGTGTACCAAACAGATTTTCCTATCTCCATTTTCTGTGAGAGATATTAATCATCGAAGTTGGCCCCTCTAGAACTTTCTGGAAACACAATCAACAAACCTTCATAAATCTCTTCTGGTTTTGGCTCTGAAAAAATACTAAATCAAATCTTGAAGTTCTGCAGTTGTGCAAGGTGGCATATGAATACGAGGGCAATTGCGGGCACCAATTCATTTCTCTTGACATTCATTCCTGAATTGAAATATTAAGCTTCAAAGTGGATCCTCTGACAATTTTGGCACAATATAGTTAGCAGATTTTAATAAATTGTATTTGGTTTAGACGGGAAAAATATCAAATGGGAGGCTAAGGTTCTGAAAATTTGCACGAGTACATTAAGGTATGGACAATTGTAAAAGACAATTGGTTTGGCACGATAAT
Source organism: Cryptomeria japonica (assembly GCF_030272615.1). NCBI lineage: Eukaryota > Viridiplantae > Streptophyta > Pinopsida > Cupressales > Cupressaceae > Cryptomeria > Cryptomeria japonica. Next base: position 50,919,084 of record NC_081407.1, on the reverse strand, counting down.
CATCTGGTTATGAGACATTAGTTTAAACAAAAAAAAAAAGGTTACTCTGGAAGATTTTACAATGTGCAAACTACAAACCTATCTCTGAACCCTTCAACTTGCCACTTCAAAACTTATCAAATCTCATCATGGGAGGCTTATATTGGATATAAACACTAAATGGTAACATTTGAACACAATCCTAGAGTTTTATTTGCATTATAATCACAAGATACCTAGTTATGAATGCTCAAATCAGGCTACTTGGGGAAATTTGCATGTGTGCTTCAAAATGCTGCAGCTAAAAACTCACCATGGGCACTCAAATTTTGCAAAACTTTGAAGGTTCCAACAATGTCTAATCAATGCAATAAAACAAACTTATTTTTTCAACCATAACATATGCAATTAATGAACCGATGATTTGATTAATTAAGAAATGCAAGTAACATAAGCAATGAATTTGAGAAATGAATGCATCTAAATCTAAAAATTTCGTACAAAATTTAAATCTGAATTTAAAAATAAAAAAATATGAAAGTGTAAGGTATGTTGGGTTCACCAAAATGAAATGTGCATGAATTAGCTCTCTAAATGCATAAAATGTAAGTGCATAAATGATATAATTCAGAAATGATTGCAAATATGAATTAATTAGATGCATATAAATCATATCTAAAAATGAAAACCAAAATTTTGTAAAATGTAAGAAACATTAGGTTCACCAAAATGAAATGTATTGAAATGAGATTCTATGTAACACCTCGCTAAGGAACCCTAGAGGACAACACTCGCTACCTAAGTAGCTATCTAAACAATATCAAAAGATATTAAATCACAATGCATTAATGATAACAATATGCTAAGAAGAAATATTCACATCTAAAACTAGGTTCATTTTAAAACACCAAACGAAGTGTTCCTATGATAACCTTTAGCATAGAATATGATTAAGCGTTTATTCATGTGGGAGTAGCCAGTACCAACACCACACTACTTAAATATTACTCAAAGATTACATAACTTTTTCAATTACATTAACTAATATTACATTAATCTCCCTAAGGAGTGTCCAAAATATAATGATAATGTTACAATTACAATGATATCCAAATTCACATAACATTTGCTAATACATCGTTAAATCATCTACAACAAGGAATGAGACAAACTAGAAAGAAGGTACAAGATCCATCTAACGCACACAAACATGACCGCTGGTCCTCGATGGAGGTAGGCAACAACCTCCCGACCATGTGGAACCCTTAGGTTGAACCCACCGTGCTTTGGAGATAGATATAAGGCCCTACACAACACAAGAAAACTAAACCATCATAACCAACATTCAAGGACACACAAGGGATACACAAGGATAACCAAGACTCAAAACAAGGTTTCACAAAAGGTATCTCATATAACACATAAGATAGGGTTCTAGGATATAAAGAGGGAAGAGTTTCATCACGTAAACTCAACGTGGGTTACCCTGGTAGTCTCTCTAGACCCCTACCTCTATTTGATAACTCATGTGGAACCGAACAATCCTTTCATGAAGATAAGGAAGTTCGATCATGCCGAATCAATGCCCCACGGATGGCCAAGCCTTCCCACTCCCATCCTTAGTCTGTATGAGAACTCAAGGCCATGGATAGAGCACCCTAATTATCTTGTTAATGTGTTTTCCCCTCCTAGTTCATTAATTAGGTTATCAGTTGAGTAAAAAATGCTCAATGAGTTACCCTTGCAGCCACTTTAAGGCCCTGACCCCCATTGAGAGCTACTCTCCCTAAACTGCACCTAGACACCTCTAACCTAGGGTTTCATTTCAAAGTATGATAAGAATTAATAGAATATATATCTTAAATGAATCATTCATGAATCCATAATCAAGAATCATAATCATAAATCATACTTAGGGCCTCTCTAAGCCTTACCATCAAGATACATCAATGAATCCACTTCCAAAATGTAGTAACCATTGGATTTATTTACATATGACCATAGAAAAATATATACAAATATGAATCAAATTAAATCAGGCCTTACATACCCCCAAACATAGAGACAAAAGAGTCCAAACCAAACCCAAGCCTCTGGTAATTCAACCAGAAACTCTACGAACCCAAACAGGGCCAAACAAGACCAAACTGAAAATCTACACATCTGACACTTCGTTCTTCATATATGACACTTATTCTACACATATGATACTTCTTGATGTGTATATGACACTTCTTACTATTCTTTTGTTCACTGTAACTGCACATATGAAACAAAACCCGTGCAGATTGAAAAGGGGTCTTTGAGCTCCAAATTGGGCATCAATTTGGACTTGGAAGTGAAATCAAGAAGAGACCCATTTGAGGGGTTCTTATTTTCCTTCCAAAATATCCTTCAATTACTCCAAGACTCATACATAAATTACAAGACAAACCCTAAAACCAGCCACTTAAAAACTCCATTAGGAGAGGGGTTTACAACATAAACCTAATTTTCAAAACTAGAAGAATGAATCACACTCATAACTCATAAATAATACACGAAATGCATCATTTTATTTCTTACCAAAATCAATCAAAGTTAAGTTCATTCATTTTCATAAAAACTTTATAACACTCCATAGAAAACCATAAAGAAAGAGAAAGAATTCAATGTCATTCCCAACACAAAGATAAATAGCAACGAAAATAATATCAAACTACATTAAAATATACTGAAAAAATATATTTTATTTTTCCAAAATAAAGAGAAATCATTTAGCAACAATGGGTATCCAAACCCTACCTCGAGTTTTGCAAAGACAACAATGAAATGAAGAAGAAAGAAAATGACCGAAGAATGAAAGTTGTCTACACACAACCAGAAGTTCTTCCAATCAGCAACAAAGCATAAACAAAAACAAAAGTCAAGCAAAATCTTTAACCAACCGTCCCCAAAAAACTCCAAAATAATCCCTCTCCTATTTGCACAAACAATGAATAATTATTTTCCCAAAAGCCCTCTCTCACAAATGGAAATCAAACTCTAAAAACTCTAGAAAAAGTCCCCTGAAATAAATAACCTTCCTCTCACAAAAACCCTAAAAAAAACCAATAAATTCCCTCACAAAACCCATCTATGGGAATACCAACCAACCCACAAAAATAAACTTAATAAAATAACTCATAATCAAAGGTCAACTCATAAATGAAAAACTAAATTCCCACCAAACAAAACAATAAAATAACATAACCAAAATATAAATATCATCTCCACTCCAAAGTAATTTCATAATTAAAAATTTATATTATTTAGTAAACCACCACCACTTTATACTCACACATTGATAGGCTCATATATTACAAAATGAGAGAAAATACTATATTATTAATATAAGTAAATTTATAGCATATAATAGTATAATATTGAGAACATTACTAATAACAATAATAATAATCATAAATACTCACACCATAATGATATTACCAACTCAAAAGTATTAATAAAAATTCAACACATGAATGCACATAAACATGGCCAAGATAGAGAACATCATTCAAAACATCACCAAAGCAAACTGACTCAGGGATCCAAATGTTGCCTTTATGTCAACTCGAATAGGTAAAGTCAAGACCAAAGATGATTGTCCTAGTACAAGACAATGGTTAGGGCTGTCAACTTGTGTTTTTATGCTATCTCCATTACCACCATCAGGGATTTTTATGCACACTCAAACCTATGAAGCCAGGTGGAATCGATGCCTGGTACCTGCATCAAAACAAAGCACACAGTAACTACACCACATACACATCCATATATATATATATAGATCTTACAAATAACATTATTATTCATAAGTATTCCTCATATGCAATCATTTGAACATATTTAGTATATCATAAACACAAAACATCATCTAACATATAGCCATCAAGAGATTATAACATAAAACCCTAACATGATCATAAAAGCTCATGAGCATAAAATATCATAATCATAATACTTCATCTCACATCTAATTGTAAAGTAACTGTAAGCATTAAACCTTAACATTTCATGATTATGCCCTCAACATTTCAACACCACTAGGACATCATAGATGTAATCATAAACCCTAATACCACTAACAGGTACTTGAAAATATAAATCATCACCACATAGTGATGTCCTAAAACATAGATCCATTATACATAAGGAACCTTCATTAAATCGTCTGAGTATATCTACATCTAACAAACAATATGCCACTAAAACCAACATAAATCTAGAAGAACCATAATCAGGATACAGATGTAGCAGGTGCTACTCTAGATCATAGTTCATTTTCATAAAAGAGATCACATAGCAAACATGGTTAAAGAATCCACTAGTCAGCTACTCATTACATCATTTACAGAGTACCATTAAATGATTGCCTCTTAATTAGCACAATCGAAATATTTTCATATTATACCTATCCATCCTCATATACATACAAGAAACCATAATATTAAATTCATTGGAAAGGGATTTTAACATTACATGCATTCTCCAATGATGTGATGTCATCTCTTTCCATCTAATCATACATACAGACATATTCATGATACCATCAATAATTAACTATATTAGTAAAAACGTTATCATCATAACAACCACATATATCTTTATCTACATTGATTACCATTTCAATACTTACATCCCCTGCATTTAAATTTAGGCTTAGTGTCATAATACTTGCTCTATTGTCTTAGGGTTAGAGAGGTATTACATTCTAGCCTAGACTCATAAACTAATATCTAAATCAACATCATTCATTAGATGAAATAGCCATCAAAATCCAACTTTAGTCCCAAAGGAGAGTTGGATGTTGTGTATGATTATTTCCTCTTTTTGATTTGATCTAATTTGATTTGAATATGTAATGACTATATAAAATGATAGGAAGTTAACAATATTCAATATAGATAGGAAAAAATAAAATAGAAAGCTAACAGATAAGTATTGATCTAGAAATGAGATGCATAGAATAAATTGTTACTAAAATGTGGAGCTTAAAGTGTTTGTCACATGTTCTAGGCACCTTGGACTTCAAGATGCTTTAAATTAGCTCAAACTTCAAATTATAGATAAGGATGCTCTACAGGTCATTCTCTCTAAAATTCATCCTAAAAGTATTGGTCAAGTTTGCAAATCCACATAGACCTAGAGAAGTCTAGAACCATATGTCTCACTCTGTTTTGTGCAAATTTATAACTTTTTGTTTTCAAATTTGTGAGTTGCACACAAAGAAGAGGGGAAAATGGTAGTGGTGTATAGGGGATTTCCTAATTCAAACCCTGTTTTGGTATTTCGAACTCCACAATAGTTATGATGATAAGAGATTGAGCTTACCCCTGATAGGGAAGAGGATAATTTTGAAATGAAATTTCGAACTGATAATGCTATACCCTAGGATTGAATGACAGTGAAGCAATTCTCTTTAGACAATTCTTCCAAGTATTGATGTAATAACATGAAAAATAATAATGAAATCTATCATGAAAACATACTTGAAGATAAGTTGTTGTAGTTTGATGCTCCTTGTACTCAAATTTTCTCTTGAATGAAGGAAAGCTTGATCCTTAAGACTTGATGTGTAATTCCTATATGGGTTTGTAGATGATAAATGATTGTCTTATGAATGATTCTCAATATATTTAGGTTAACTTTCAACGGTCATATTAAATATCAAGATTGGATCACGAATGGTAGGAACCGACACTCATAAATGTTCAAATTTAGGCCCCTTTTAGAGGGATGCCATAGTCCACTAGGACTAGGGCACTAGGCACCATAATCTAGGAAAAAAGGATCCAAAGAAAGATGTTTGTAGTGTAAAGGCTCAAGACATAGGATTTGGTCTCTTCATGAGCATGTGATGATAATTTGGATGAGATAATGCTAAAATAGGCTCAAAATAACCCGGAAGGAGGCACAATAAAGAAAGAGCCCAAAAAGAGTGAAATTGTAAAGGAGTTACAACTTACAACACTATAGTATGGAACTTTTGGTGGTAGGTTTCCTAACTTTACATGGTTCCGATAAATAAACATCATACTAAATTTTGGTCCTTAAGTTCATTGATGTCCAATTGTAGCCTTGGTTAATGTGTCACCTTGTGAGCTTGAATTGCCAACCTCAGATGTTTAACATTATAATCAACTATACAACTTAATTATTTTAAAAAATTTAGTTGGCTAAAATAGCTTCTAATGCATGGTTTCTCATAGAAGGTTGCTAATTCATTACTAAATTATTCCCAACTAAATATTTGTCCTTGATTATCACACATCTTCCATTGGTACCATGGCTAAGATCCAAATTCACAAAAATTGTAAGACTATGTTAAGCATGATACTATCCGGTATATTACGAGGTCTAAATTGTTGTTCTATGAGACTTATCCTTGAAATTATATTCTACCATAAAATCTATGGGCTTTTAATATTATTAGGTACAATTGTTGACCTTAAAAAGGTTCTTCTATCCTTTGATTTGGTTTGTTAAGGCAACCCACCTTCGAGGTTTTTTAGGAGGTTTTTAATTTTAATAATAGTTCCTTCTTAAACCCATCTAAACCCTCATTTATGGATGTTACAAATGGTGACTAAATAATTTATCCTTAATAAAATGCATCATATTTTCATGTCTTTGTATAATTCATTCATCAATTTTAGGTGGTGAATGATAAAAATGATTATTGGGCTCCATATTCATAGGAAAAGTCCTTTGGTGTTAAAGATGACATGACTCTAAGTGTGTTTTTATTTTGAAATCCAGGTTATTATTTTAGTTAGATAATGGAGATAATACCTAGTGGAAATTGTAGCCATAAAATTTTAGAATATTAAGCTATAATAGAATTTGATGTTTGTGTCTTGATTGAAAGAACTTATTTTATGTCTAACATACTTAAATTGCAAAGAAGTGACCTTACCCAATTTTTTTATAAGGCTTTTAAAAAACACTGAAAAATCAAAGCAAATAGAGAAAATCAATGAAAAAATATAAAATATCAATAAATTGGAATAAACTTAGCAAAAAAGTTTATTTTTTTCCTAAGAGTGTATCTAACGTATACCTCAAAACCTTAAAAAAATTATATCCAAATTCACAATGAAAATTATAGCGGAAACAAAAATGTTGACCCAAGTTGTAGCTCTGATACCACTTGTTATGATTTTTTTTTAAATAAATGAAAAAATATGTAAAATAGCAAACCAATTTGAAAGGAAACATTAAAGATTAGGTACTAATATATAAATTCAATATTTGAAAATATGATTGTTTGGAAGAAACATCTTCTTCTTATTTATAGGCTTAACTATGCAGAGACACCACCCTTCATCTTAATTGAAATTGATTAGTGTAATAAATATAATTAATATTAAGGTTAAGCATGCCACAAGTGCTTAACTTATTATACTTTGAAATATATAACATATACTTATGAATATATGATATTAGAATCATAACATATAGAGTTTTCACAAGACTAGAAAAACATTGGTACCAAATAGGTCTATAAGAGTAAATACAACAATGATAAGAGTGTCAAGACAAGGTTAGTTGCTAAACGCTTCACACAAATATATAGAATAAGTTATGAAATTTTTTTTTGCACTAGTTGTAAAAAAAGAGACTATTAGAATGATGATTTCACTAGAAAATTGGAAAATAATATAAAATTTTTATGCTTTCTTGAATGAAAACTTTTAATAAGAAGTCTATGTAGAACAACCACAAGATTTTGAAATGCAAAGAAAAAGAACTTCAAATCTACAAGTCTGATTTTGTTTTGTATGGCCTCGAGCACCAAAAGCACGGTATGCTAGGATTTGCAAGTGAAGTAAGAGTAGTAAGAGTGAAGCTAACATTTACTACAAATAAAAAAGGTAACAATATTTTCACTATAATTTGTATCTTGGTAATTTATTGCATGTCTGAAAAATAAATTCATAATGCTATGATGAGTCAATTTGAAACGAAAGATTTAAACCTCATGAAATATTTTTTTTGAATGAAAGTTTATCAAAGTGCCAAACAAAATATGTCAAATTTAAGTTGAAAAAAAATGATACGCTTGATTGCAAACCAACCTCCACCCGGAGTTGTGTTCTATATAGATGATATTACACTCCAAACTTTGGTATTCCGGTTGACATTTTTTTGGCTTTAGTTATTCTAATAGGGGAGGTAGTTTGGATATCTGAAAGTCTACATCTGATAATTATTTTTCTTTTGATTTAGATTTTGTTACCTGCAATGCAATTCAAAGAAGCAAAGTACAGTTGCCCTTCCATCCACTAAAGCACGGTACATTGCAATTACTTGTACAGGTACATAGACATTAAAAATCTAGAAGTTACAGAGAAACAAATTCAATTTACAATGTTTTTTTATTATGAAAATATTATGCAATTAAATTGGTCGAAAATTCAATCCAATCATAGCAAGACTAAGCATTTTGATTTGAAATTTAGAAAAAAATTCTGAATTGAAATACATCAATGCTCAAGAACAACTTGTTGATATCTACGATTGCAAAAGTCCAATCTTTTTTAATCTTTGACACTTCGAGATTATATTGTGAACCCGGAGCATGCTGATAAGTGATGCATTTCATCTTCAGTGTCGTACAGTTTTTAGTATAGACATCTAAGCTGCATGTAAGAAAAATAAATTATTGTTAACATTTTCTGTTTTTAAATGCAGCTCTCTGTTGCTTTTAAGCAGCTGCATACTCCAATAATTTGTCTCTGTGCTGTTCGAGAAAGCTGTAAAAACTGTTGGGTAACAGTTCGTTTGGAAGTAATACAGACCATTATTGTGTGTTGAGCAAAAAAATTCTGTGCAGCTTGAATCAAAAATTATTTGCCATAATTTCGTTATCATCTAGAGGGCCTGTATAGAATCAGAAGGCTGAGAATGATAGAAGACGGGGATAAGTGTGGTGCCGGTTTCCACCATAATTCTTAGAAAATCAGCTAAGATTACATTTAACTATAATCTCGTGAAGTTTTAAGACATTAGTCCGCTTCAGCCCTACATGAAAGCCAAGTAAATGATGGCCCTGATCAAATAGAATAAGAGCAATTAGTACCATCACATAAAGGAAGCAGAAAATTAGTGACACAGAACATATATAATTGTTTGAGGTGCGGGGCTTTTGTATCTTGAGATCTTTTTCCATTTTGCAAATAGAATAAAATGGCGAAGGGAAATTTTCAGGTAAAGAGGATACAAAACCCTGTAAATCGTTGGCTGACTTTCTCCAAGGGCAAAATGGGACTGTTGAAGAAGGCCAGTGAGCTCTTACTTCTCTGCGATGCTAAAGTTGCTCTCATCATTTTCTCACCCCCAGGTAAGAAATCTTCTTTTCTCCTCGACATTTTTATCTCAAAGCCATGTATTACTGCTTCCTATTTATTTTGAGCTGGTCAATGTCAGAGTTATACAGACACATATTATGCAAACAAACAGATACAGCATGCTTGGATAAAATCTTGTATAGAAAATTTAAACCAATAAAAAACTTACCATTTCTGCAGCATTGGAGGAAAAGGCTACAATGGCTCGACAAAATCTTGTATAGTTTAATTATGACTACATTTAGATACCCAAGAACGATTATTCAAGTTAACATGTGTAATTAGCCGATAAAGCTAGCAAGGTTTATATTACCATTCACACACACATGCACAGCAGTTATACACAGATTGGAACCTTTTATAATTATACAAAGTATGCAAAATATATGTTGAAAAAATTAACCTCCACTCCATTGATAATACAGCTTACAAAAGTATTGTAAGCTGAATTTTAATGTTTATAACCCACTCAAAACCGAATGTTGCTTCTTTAGTCTCTCTTTTTTCAAAGTATATGACATAGCCATTTGAAAAAAATATCAAGGAAGCGAAGAGAATACAGAGGTATGTGAATGACACTTTAAACTTTGGTATTTGAGATTGAAAAAAAATAAAAAATGAATTGAAATACATCAAGCTTCAATAAAAAACTTGCTGATATCTTCACAAAGGCAATTGAAATTCAATCTTTGACAATTCGAGATTACATTTGAACCCTCTTAATATCAAAGGGGAGCATGCTGATAAGTGATGCATTTCACCTTCACTGTCACTATCATGTGCAGTTTTTAGTTTACACATCTAATTTTAAATATAATTTGCATTTAAATTAGTTTTAGATCGCATGCTTACATGAGCTGCATGTAAAAAAAAAATATTATTGTTGATTTTTCTGTTTCTAAATGCAGCTCTCTGTTGCTTTTAAGCAGCTGCAGACTCCAATAATTTGTCTCTGTGCTGTTTGAGAAAGCTGTAAAAATTAACAGAAAATTTACGCGTATTGCCCAAGGATCTTATAAAATCAGCTTAGATTACATTTAAGTGTAATCTCGCGAGGTTTTAAGACATTAGCGAAGATAAGTTCGATATACTCAAGATTAGAATGATGCGCTGGAGATTGCTATATTGGAGATCAAGGCTGTGATGAAAAGCAGAGTTATTTGGGGACGCGTCCCCGACTTGAAAACCCCCGTCCCCATTTCGGGGACGTTTCGAAGACTTGGGGACGGTCAGGGGACATTTCTCCCGTCTCCAAATTGTCCTATTTTTTGAGGGGACGTCCCCGAAACGGGGGGATGCCTGCCTTAGTTCTGGGGGACGTCCGTACGTCCCGGGGACGGCTGGGGATGGCTGGGACGGCCAAACGTCCCCCAATCTAAGGCCCTTAAAAAATATTAAAAAAATTTAAAAAGTTGTATTTTTAATTTTTTATTTAAATTTTCTAATAGAGGCCCCTTATTAATTCAAACTGCTATTAAAATAAAATAAAATTAAAAGCTAGCATTAATTAAATTTTAAATTTATTAATTTAATTCATAATTTTGACAATGAAACTATATGGCAGCAGTGCAGCCTTTGGGCATTTTGACACAGAGATTAGAAAATCTCCAAACTCGGCGAGTCAATAGAAAAATAACACCCAACGCCTTTATTAAAGAATAAGTTTTTTTGGCCTCACGGGGCACTGCCCCTCGACCTCGCCTTGTATCGCGACAGGGAGCGCGCAAGGGGCGTTGCCCCTTGACCCCGCAAGGGGCGATGCCCCTTGACCCCACCTTGGGGGCGTTGCCCCCAAACCCCCGTTGAAAAATATGGGGGGAAATTGCGTCGATAGAAGTAGGGAAACTTTAACCTCCGAGTCTATTGATATGCATATTGACAATGTGAATGAATTGAAATTCTGATTTATGAATGCATAATTGCATATTGTATATTGAGTATTAACAATGTTGTATGTTCAGAATTTACTTTCTAAAATGTTTTCAACTTTTCATAGTATCATACACATGCTATATCCATGTTTTATTGTTTTCATATGAATATAATGTATGCATGCATGCTTTATCCATGTTTTCATATGAACATTTAGAATTTTGAAAATTTTCTAAATATTTTAAATTTTTCCTATATTTTATATAGCCGTCCCCTTTGTCGTCCCTCGTCGTTCCCAAATTTGGCAAAAAAAATTGTCGTCCCGGAAACGCGTCCCGCCGTCCCCGTCCCGGAAACTCGGGGTAACTTTGATGAAAACTGATAAGAATGTGTTTTTGTTTTGTTCATAAAATAGTAGTTTCTGCATCTTATAAAATCAGTTTAGATTACATTTAAGTGTAATCTTGCAAGGTTTTAAGACATTAGTGAAGATAAGTTCGATATACTCAAGATTAGAATGATGCGCTGGAGATTGCTATATTGGAGATCAAAGCTATGATGAAAACTGCTAAGAATGTGTTTTTGTTTTGTTAATAAAATAGTAGTTTCCACATCTTATAAAATCAGCTTAGATTACATTCAAGTGTAATCCCGCGAGGTTTTAAGACATTAGTGAAGAAAAGTTCGATATACTCAAGATTAGAATGATGCGCTGGAGATTGCTATATTGGAGATCAAGGCTGTGATGAAAACTGCTAAGAATGTGTTTTTGTTTTGTTAATAAAATAGTACTTTGGAAACTACTAAGATAAACATTAATCTAGTTTTTGATCTTTAGAAATTCCTGTCAATGTAGTGGTTTTTATCTTTAGAAACTGTTGTCTATGCAGTGGAAAATTGTTATTAGTTTTTAGTTTCTATTCTTGTTTGATAGGCTTTAGCAGTCTATAAATGTAATCACTGTTGTTGTAATTTTGAATAAGTTTTTCATATCAATAATATTCAGTCTTCTTTTGTGAATGTTTTTTAAACTATTATAATCTTTCATTTGGTTAAAGCAGGTTGCAAGATTTCTGATTGTGCAAGTAGCAAGGTTAGAGAAACGGTTATTTCAAGATGGCTAATAGAAAAGATTTACCATTTACACTTCCGTTGTTTACCAGAGACAATTATGATTATTGGAGTATCAAAATGAAGGCCCTGCTATTATCCCAAGAACTTTGGAAATTAGTGGAAGGAGGATACCTAAAACCTGCAAACCAGAATGCATTAAATGTATGGACACCACAACAAAAAACTCAGCTGAATCAAGACAAAAAAAGGACAATAAGGCTCTTTTCACTATTCAATCTGCATTGGATGATTTAATTTTCCCTTGAATTGCTAGTATGACAAAATCAAATGATGCATGGGAGGCTCTTCACACTACATACCAGGTATAGACAAAATCAAATTTGTAAGACTTCAAACTTTTCGAAGAGAATTTGAAAATTTGAGGATGAAGGAATTTGAGTCCATGCATGAAATTATTAACAGGAATCAAGGTATTGTGAATCATCTTAGGGTTCAAGGAGAAACTATAATAGAACAAAAAACTGTAGAATTTTTTTTGAGATCTCTTCCTTCTAAATTTGATCCAGTGGTGATAACCATTGAAGAAAGTAAAGATCTAACTACTTTCCAAGTTGCAGAGTTGATTGGTTCTTTGCAATCTCATGGGGAGTGTATACAACATTCTACGGAAAGTTTTGTGCAAGCTTTCTAATCTTCTGTCAACATTGAAGAAAAGTTCAAATCTCCTCTCTCTCACACTACTAAATCTCAAGGTGAATCTTCTGGTAATAACAGAGAAAGAGGTAGAGGAAGAGGAAGAGGAAACAATAAAGGAAGAGGAAGAAGTTCTATGGATCAAAGGAGTATCCAGTGCAAATATTGTGAAAGACATGGGCACTATGAATCTGAGTACATAAAAATGAAATTTGACTTGAATAAGTCTGAGCAAATTTTACAAAAGAGTCTTCTAAAGCAAAGCATTCCACATTCTTCACATGTAATTTGGCAAAAGAAAACCAAGAGGATGTCTAGTTCGGGACAGTGGCTGTTCAAATCACATGACAGGTAAATCTAATTACTTTGAGATAATAGTGTTCCTCCTCTCCTTACAAGCTCAAGTGGAAGTTCAAGCTTTAGTTCTATTCCTCCAAGTTCACCGAGTTCTTCTATTAGCACAAACTCAAGTGAAGATTCACCTCCACTTTCACCTCTAGCATCAACTCAAAGAAAGGTACGGAGTTTAGTTGATATTTATCAAAGAAGTGCAAATATAAATCTAGTTGTTAATTTTTCTTTGCTTAGTACAATCCAAGTTGAACCCTCTGTATATGAAGTAGTAAGAGAATCAATATGGTTTAATGCTGTGAATGATGAGATGAATTCCATTCATAAAAATAATACTTGAGAATTAGTGCAACTTCCCCCAAAAAAGCAGGTGATTGGTGTGAAAAGGATATATAAAGTCAAATATCATGCAGATGGTTCAATGGAATGACATAAGACAAGATTAATTGCCAAAGGGTTTGCAAAAACTCTTGGAGTGGATTATGTAGAGCCTTTTTCTTTTGTGGATAGACTTGATATAGTCAAGATTATATTGGGTATTGCAACACAATACAAGTGACCAATTTTTCATATGGATGTGAAATCAACATTCTTGAATGGTTATCTAGGTGAGAAAGTTTATGTGGAACAACCTATGGGTTATGAAGTTTCAAGAAAAGAACACCTAGTCTACAAGTTTAAGAAAGCCCTTTATGGGTTGAAGCAAGCTCCTCATGCCTGGTATGCTAGGATTGACAATTATTTTATGAAGAAGGGATTCAATAGAAGCCGCTTAGAGCCTACCTTGTATGTCCAATGTATTGGTAATAATATTCTCAAAGTTTGCCTTTATGTTGATGATCTTATTTATAAAGGTAACAACAAAGCTCTCATGGATAAGTTTTAGGTAGAAATGAGACAAGAATTTGAAATGTCAGATCTGGGACTCATGCACTATTTTTTTGGTGTGGAAGTATAACAAACATCAAATGGTATATATATTTCCCAAACCAAGTATGTAGCTGATTTATTGAAGAAGTTTAGAATGGTGGCATGCAAAGCACTTGCAACCCCCATAGCACTTGGAGAAAAATTTACCAAGGAAGATGCAAGTCCCAATGTTAATGCTACTTTGTATAGAAGTTTGGTTGGTAGTCTTATTTATCTCACAACCAATAGACCCAATAATATGTATGTTGTGAGCCTCATCTCTCGATTCATTTAAGATCCACATGAGACTCATTGGCGAGCTGCTAAAAGAATCATGAGGTATGTGAGTGACACAAAATTTTGGCATTTATTATTCTTCCACTAATAAGTTTGAGCTAATTGGTTACACAAATTCTTATTGGGTTGGCTCAGTAGATGATAGAAAATCTACATCTAGCTATGTTTTTTCACTTGGTTCTAGAGTTGTCTCTTGGAGTAGTAAGAAAGAGGCAACTATGGCTCTTTCTTTAGCAGAAGCAGAATACATTGCAGCCACCTCAACAAGTTCTCAAGCAGTTTGGATTAGATGGATATTGATAGATCCACATTTGGTTCAATAGTATCCAGCCACCATCTATTGTGATAAAAATAGCACTATTTACATGAAAAAGAATACTGTGTTTCATGCTAGAATGAAGCACATAGAGATCATGACTTGGTTCAAGATGGGCAAGTGGAGTTACAGTTCCGTCCTTTATCCTGAACAAGTAGTTGATATCTTCACCAAAGCTCTTCTTATGTCTAGTTTTATTGCCTTTAGGCATCAATTGGGACTCACCTCCATTGATTATTCTGGGGGAGATTGAAGATAATTTTGATATGCTCAAGATTAGAATGATGAATTGGAGATTGCTATATTGGAGATCAAGGCTGTGATGGAAACTACTAAAAATGTGTTTTTGATTTGTTAATAAAATAATAGTTTGAAAATTGCTAATATAAACATTAATCTACTTTTTTTTATCTTTAGAAACTGCTGTCTATGCAGTGGTTTTATCTTTAGAAACTACTCTCTATTGTGAAAAATTGTTATTCGTTTTTAATTTTTGTTCTTGTTTGATAGGCTTTAGCAATCTATAAATATAATCACTGTTATTGTAATTTTCATTAAATTTTTCATTTGAATAATATTCATTCTTCCTCTTAATTGATGACATGTATTTTTTGAGTGTTTTTTAAATTATTATAATCTTCCAATTGGTCCGCTTCAGCCCTACATGAAAGCCAAGTAAATGATAGCCCTGATCAGACAGAATAAGAGCAATTAGTATCATCACATAAAAGAAGCAGAAAATTAGTGACACAGATCATATATAATGGTTTGAGGTGTGGGGCTTTTGTATCTTGAGATCTTTTTCCATTTTGCAAATAGAATAAAATGGCGAAGGGAAAGTTTCAGCTAAAGAGGATACAAAACCCTGTATATCATGGGCCGACTTTCTCCAAGGGCAAAATGGGACTGTTGAAGAAGGCCAGCGAGCTGTCACTTCTGTGCGATGCTAAAGTTGCTCTCATCATTTTCTCACCCACGGGAAAGCTCTTCGAGTTTGCCAGCCCCAGGTAAGAAATCTTCTTTTCTCCTCGACATATTTATCTCAAAGCCATGGATCACTGCTTCCTATTTATTTTGAGTTGTTCAACATTAGAGTTTTACAGACACATAATATGCAAATAAACAGATACAGCATGCCTGGATAAAATCTTGTATAGAAAATTTAAACCAATAAAAAGCTTACTACTTCTGCAGCACTGGAGGAAGTGACTACAATGGCTCGACAAAATCTTGTATAGTTTAATTATGACTACATTTAGATATCCAAGAACAGTTATTCAAGTTAACATGCGTAATTAGCCGATAAAGCTAGCAAGGTTTTCATTACCATTCATGTAGATGTACAGTATTCATACACAAGATCTCTATCATCATTGGTTACCCAGAACAGATTGGATCCTAGTATAAGTACACAAAACCTGCAAGTGAACTGACCACCTAATTGTATCCAAGTAGATGACAAACTAAATAGAGTTGTAAGCTTAAATGGCATGAGGTGTGTTAAAGAAGGAAATAAAATGGCATGAGGCGTGTTAAGCAAGGAAATAATTCTATGATGACAAAAAGGCTCCAAATAATCACTTGGAGGAGTTAATGTATTTCCCTAATCAATCAATAAGGTTTGAGAGGAAAGAGCTGAGAAGACTGTTTCAATAATTGGAGAGACTGAAGATTTGACAATAGTCGCCATTATATGAAGATTTATCTTTAAAGTTAGATGATGGTTATCTTAGTTATGACTAGATAGTGTTGCCATTTTTTATCATGGACGCTCCTAGGATGATGGCTATCTCAATTGTAGCTGGATAGTGTTGCCTTGGTTACCAAGGTGATCCTTTGTCCAATAACCTTGGGCACTGGATTAGTTGTAGCTCTCTTGCTAGGTGTTAATTGTGACTTGATTATATGAAGATTTATTTTTAAAGTTAGATGATGGTTATCTTAGTTATGGCTGGATAGTGTTGCCATTTTTATCATGGACGCTCTTAGGATGATGGCTATCTCAATTGTAGTTGGATAGTGTTGCTTTGGTTACCAAGGTGATCCTTTGTCCAATAAAAGGGGGCACTGGATTAGTTGTAGTTCTCTTGGTAGGTGTTAATTGTGACTTGATTATCTAGAGTAAAGCCAGTGATTACAAGTACTAGAATAGCGAAGTAGCGTGTTCCACCATTAATGCATGAATTGATAAGATTTATGCATTAATGGAATGGTTGTAGAAATTGCTACTAGCCATGTGGCTCATCGAGACCATTGTGAGGATGGATACCTCATTGTGAGTGGTAAGGTGGAAAAGCCTGCCTAATACTTCAATTAGCAGGATCAAGTAAGCAAATGTACTTAAAGATGAAAACTAATGAAATCTAACCCCTTAGTTTAGTTTATACCATAGTTCCAAGACTCGCCTAGACTGGGCGAGTCTTGAGTCGAGTGACCTTTCGCGAGTCCCAAGGGCTCAGACTCGAGCTCGTCTGAGTCCAGAGCAAGACTCACTGAGACTCGGGACTTGCAGACTTCGCTCAGACTCAAAGAGTCCCGATGCCAGGACTTGGCCAAAATCAATTTTTTTATTTTTTTATTTCAAAAATAAACAAAAATAGGCATTTAAAAAAAAAAATTCTTCCAAAAACCCTAAAATGTCCCTAAAAGAATCATTTCATCCATTACAAAACTCATGTTACATCCCTTCTATCGTTGGATTTTTCTCACATCTAACACCTTGTGCAAGTTATCATTGCTACCCCTCAAACCCATTAGTGTCTCCACTCTCAAACTCCCACTAATTAGTGGGACATACCTTATATGCCTTCATAGGAGGGATGCAGGCTCCTTTGAGCCATAGACTTCTAGTTATTGTTTTGATATTTGTTTGGAATATTTGATGACATGGATTCCATATTCCATGAGTTTTGTATATATTTGACAAAATTTAAATATGCTATTTCCTTCATCTATAATTTGCGTTTATAATTATGTTATCAATGCATACTTGTGTCTGTGATCAAATTGGCTTGCACTTGATGATGTTATTGTGTCTTTATGGTTTATTTAATAAAGGGTGCATGAAACAAGTTTTAAATCCATAAAAAATTCTAAATTTCTTGAATTATTCACTTGTCAAGTCTGCATCGAGTTTTTTTGCCGAGTCTACCAAGTTCATGCCGAGTCTAAGTCTCATTTCTATGGTTTATAAATCTAAGACTAGATATAATCAAGATGTTGTATTGTATTTTAATTATAGCAAGTAGGAGTGATTACTTAGAAAAATCTTTGGAGTGACCGTATCCTAGTATGTTTGCAAGTATAAGTAATAGCTAAGGCCTCAAACAATTCTATATTTTTACTAGAATGCAGTAGGAACAGAAGTTCCTAGAAGCAGGGGATGGACTTTAGGTTCTTATTGAGGGTGGAGAGACTTATTAGCGAATTTCTTAAAAATTAAGATTGTAAGGTCCGTAAAACTTTATATGAGATGTTAGAAGCTAAATTTTATTACACTTGGTGTCAGTGCTTTCATAGAATCTTGAAAGAGGCCTTGAGGTGGCTTACAATTTCCTAGAGATGTACTTAACCAAAAATTACTGTCTTTTAGCTAATATCATTAACTTAAGACTTTAATCAAGGGTTAAAAAATTGATTAGCAATATTCTTTGAGAACCCAGATTATAAGGTCTAGAACATTATATATGATATGTTAGAAGCTCAAGTTTATAATGCTTAATGCAAGTGTTAGAATAGAAAGGGGCCTTGAGGTGGCTTGCAATGTCTTAAAGACTTAGCTAGTCTTAAAATAGTTCGATTATGTATATTTATCATTAGCTTAAGGTTTATAAAAAGTCTATGTTCCATTTTTACATTTGAAATTAATAGTTTCTTGAACTATCAGTAAAACATATCCCTTGCATGTAATTGTTGTTCTAAGTTAAAAGGATCAATGGCCGCTCCCCATAGAACTGGTAACGGTTGTGCCATTCTAGTGTTCAAATTGATTGTAAGGGGAAGAACAATAGGGTGAAGGACAAGAGCCTGGCAAAATGGAGATAATGTTGTACTTTTCGGAGGTGAAGGAGCCTTTCTTGTATAAAGGGGTGAATAAGAAAAGTTACTTTTTACTAGGTCTTCAAATGTAGGATCACTTAATCATTTCTTGCGATCTCCTCTAGTAAATCTTTTTGAATCCAGATTGTCTATGAAATCTTGAAGCAATAACCAACGATTGTTGATTTAATTTAGGAGTTTATTGATTCTGATTTTGATCTTGCCAAGGTTGTTTATGATTTCGTTCTTTGGTTAGGTTGATTTAGTTGTAGTTGTGGGCTTCTTTCAATGAACACTACAGGAAATCTTTCAAACACTGCTACCAGCTGTTGGGCTAGTTCTTCCTTTTCCTCTAGCACCAGATTTGTTCACATATAATTTGCAATGTTTCTTCTTTGTCTCCAGGCAAGAGTGTTTAGTTGTGAGATTATGTCTTCTTGTTCAGCATGTACCCAATCTATATTTGGTTGGACCACATTAAAAATCTTCCCGTGTAGTAACACCATCTTATAACGTAATATGAATATAGGCAATTGTAATAAAATATTTGTTCTTCCCCAGTAGAGTCACAAAAAAATCTGTTGGTTAACAGATTTTTCCTTATAAGATAGTTTCAGAATTGACTCTTGTTCTGAGAAATGAAGGACAAACTCGTAACTTACAGTTGGGTAGATTATGAGATTAATCACCCTCTGAACTTTTATGTGGCACAGCTCCCATGTAAGATCATTTTTTTTTGAATTTTTTGAATAATAAATATAAAAGGTGTATGTTTTTTACTAAAGAACAGGAAAGGCAATGACACTTGCACATCACTATTTAGATAATACGAATCATTGTTCTTTGAAATAAAACTTGCAATAGTTCAACTGAAACAATATCCACCATCAATACACAAACTCGCAGATCTGATCATTGATGTGTGGAATACAGTAACTGAAATGGAAATAATATTGCAGCTTTAAGTAATAACGAAATATGACTTCACATGTATAACCACAAAGACTTAACAACACATGATAACAACATTCAATTCGATGCACAGAGATAAAGAATGATCCTGGCACAACAGGATTTATATTGACATTCAAAATTTGATGAGTTTGTATCACAGTACAACTAACCAACAAAATTTTTTGGACCCCCTCGAAGTCTTTTCAAACAGTATTTATAGAATGACCTCGTAACTGTCAGCGTTGATAACCAATTTTTAGAGTAACCGATTAATAATAAAGTCTTTGAAACATAATGAAATGTTGAAAACAATATATTTTTAAAGCATTAATGAAATTCATAAACATTGGACTTTCGTAACATAATGCAGTAAGGCTGAGATGGCTGTGAGGATGAGAATGCATCGGTTCCTTTGTTCTGATCGACTGGTGGTGTAGTATTATTTGCCTTTAGATCTTTTTATGCCTGTGTCATAATTGGAATTTCATTGGAATTGGGAATGATTACATTCGTGACTCTTAGTCTCCACAATTTCTTTCCCCGCTTTACATTATCCATTCTGTAAGAATACCCAGTGGAAGAATCTATGCACATTGTGAGCATTGAATCATTTGTTTCCAATTTACTAATATCATCTGGGTGGATTGACACTGAATTCACTACATCTTTGATCGTCTTTGTAAAATTACTTATAGATTTTGTCGTTTCTATTCTTGTGTCGTCCTCTTTTACCACTTACAATAATTTGAAACTCCTGAATTTCCTCAATAATTGAATCACGAAGCATTACACTTTGCTTCAAAAATGTTTCCCTCCATTATACTTTTCTTCAACACTAGGCATTTGTTTTAATCAAGATCAGCGACCGATGTTTCAGTAATGAACTTGTCCACTACGAAGCATAAAGTTTTCTTGCTATCATTGTATGCCTATTGCCACATTACATCTTCCTTTTTAATATTGGAGGTATCAGTACCAATTTCTTTGTTTAGCTTAATCACATCTTCATACACTTTTCTAATCTCAGCGATATATTTAGAAATCTTTTCAATAATTTTTTGTGCCCATTCTTCAGTTGCTTTCCCAAGTGTTAAATGTTTTAACAATTTATTTACCACCTCTTTACCAGCAGGAATGCTAGGGTCAAAAGAGACACTTGATAGGCTAAATGGTTGAGGTGTAGAATCAAAACATCAGATTTGGATTGACAAGAATAGTGTCCAAGGCCAATAGGAAAAGGAATACCTGACTTTTTCTTCTTAGAACATCTTTTGTTTACTTTTACCACCTACTTCCAGAGTTTAACCAATACAAACCTATCTTCTACATATATGGGCAATTTAGTAGAAGTATCATCAAATCCTCTTATTCTAATGTAAGTGAAAGTTCAATACTGAATAAAATAACCATTGGATTTATCAATCAATTGCATGGCTGCAGTAGACATCCTTTGAGTTGATTACCTTGCAGATCTCTCTAACAAGCTTGATAGTGAGCACATTGTTCACTCTCCTGTAGTGGTCATATGTCATGTCCCCTTTCTAGAGTGGACATCAGAGACAAAGGAGTTGGCCTATCATTGGAGTCTCGTAGGCTAGCAGAGGTTGATGGGGACTCATTCAGTGCATATAGTGATTGGATTTTGGCTTTACAGGTAGTTTGGAGCCAGTTTGGAACAGTTCCTAGATTTTAGGGGGTATCCCTAAATTTTAGGAGGTCGTGATAGTTGCCAGTCGTGAGGTTATTCATGACCTTTTAGATGGTTTCAGTTTCAGGAGATTTGGGTGTGTTTCCTAGTTTCTAGGAGCATCCCTAGATTTTAGGGATGAGATTGCCAGTTGATCCATGATTTTCGACTTCAGTCACAAACAGGTGGCAGGTTCCGTTTTAGGCTTTTGGAGTCATTTGAGCCTTCTACAGCTATTTGGGATATATTTTTTGTAAAGTTATTTCAATTTTAATTAAAGAACAAGTTATGAACTATGAATGCTATATATGGATATGAGGAATTATGT
Source organism: Cryptomeria japonica (assembly GCF_030272615.1). Taxonomy (NCBI): domain Eukaryota; kingdom Viridiplantae; phylum Streptophyta; class Pinopsida; order Cupressales; family Cupressaceae; genus Cryptomeria; species Cryptomeria japonica. The sequence continues at coordinate 50,897,215 of NC_081407.1, read as the reverse complement.
CAATGTCTAATAATTCTGATTTTTTATCTGCAGGTCTGAAGGAGAGAGATCATTTAATATTTTCTATGTCTTCTCCAAATGAATTCAATTTGCATATATATCATTTAGGCAACCGGTCAATTGGTGTATTGACCGGTCATGCCTTTTAGGCATGACCGATCAATGCACCCATTGATCAGTGCCTTTACAATTATACCATTAACACAATGCTGATTATCGGTTCAAAAACCCCCGATAGCATATTGTAATATCATAATATAATGACTGATCAATTTAATGAATCGGTTCATATAAACACCGATGATTCAAAGTGCACGATGTATATAATCCAACCAGTGCATTTGTTAACCAATGTTAATGCCAAATGAAGCGGTGTATTCATTAAACCCGATAACAAATATGCCCGATATAATTAAGCCCGATAACAGATGTGAATCGGTGCCAATGTTTATGCACCCGATAGCAAGTATGTATCGGCGAATTTAACTTGATAACTTATAGCATTTAATATGCTATCGGGTTAATACCCCAATAGCATATTAATGCCAATGTTTGTACAATCCGATAATCATATGCAATATAAATCAGACATGAAGCATGTAGATAAATAACAGAACAAGGAAGGTTAGGAAGATCTTATCTTGCATAAGCTACCATGCATTAACACTCCCTCTTAGCTTTGGAAGATAGATAAGGCAACCTGCATCACATTTCCTTTTCATAACTAAGATAATGTCAGTCAGCAAAAATCATTTATACATGAGAAGTACCATCAAGACATATGATACAAAATAGAAGAACATCACCTGAGCATGTGACATAAAGTATTATTTTAACATGTGATAAAAGTAAGAGAATCATCACCTGATCATGTGAGAAATCACCAAAACATGTGATCTGTAAGATTCATCAAGATATCACCTAATACGTGATATCAGTATTGCCTAACTCGCAATACTTAAGGATAAGTCTATGAGAAAGGTTAGTTTCTCATCATATCCAAGTTGTGATAAGTGCAATAACATTTATAAATGTTTATCACAACATAGTCATGGCACATCCATGACTTACCAGAGATCCAACATGATCAATGGTTGAGATATCACCTACACATGATATCAGTATTGCCTAACACGCAATACAAGGATAACCATATGAGGAGTGCTTAAGTTCTCATCATATCCAAGTTGTGATAATGCAATAACATTTGTACAAATGTTGTATCACAACATAGTCATGACACATCCATGACTTACCAGTGATCCAACATGATTACTGGTTTGACTATCATAAGATCATCACCTTATGATGTCTACATACAAGTGTTCAGTATCTGAGAGATTGTCACCTCCTAGATATGAACATAGGTGGCAAGAAGCCAAGAGATAGTCCAAACATGACAAAGAAGTTTACACCTTAAACATCTTAAATATATGTAAGTATAGATTACAAAGCAGATTACCTTTCTATCATACCTAAACCCTTTCTGAAGTGATCAACCTTCACTCTGGAAAGTGGTTTGGTCAGAATATCTGCAGTCTGATCTCCTGTACACACATATTCTAACTTTAGCACATTCCTGTCAACCATATCTCGTACATAGTGATATGGAATCTCAATATGTTTGGATCTGTCATGAAATACTGGATTTACAGAGAGTTTTATACAGCTTTGATTATCACAGTGAATGACTGTAGGTTTCATAGGTTCTCCAAATAATCCCACGAGCGATTTCCTTAGCCATACTGCTTCTCGGGCAGCCATTGAAGCTGCAATATATTCAGCCTCTGTGGAACTCTGAGCTACTGAAGATTGTTTTTTGCTGATCCAGGATATCATGGCTGACCCTAAACTGAAGCAGCACCCTGAAGTGCTCTTTCTGTCAGTCACATTGCCAGCCCAATCTGAATCTGTAAATCCATGTAGATCTATGTCAACCTTTTCATATTTAAGACCAAGCTTTAGGGTACCTTGTAGATATCTCATTATATGCTTTACTGCAACCAGGTGTATCTCCTTAGGTTCACACATGAACTGACTTAAGGCATTAACAACATAGCAGATATCTGGCCTTGTATTTACTAGATACATCAGGGACCCAATCATTTGCCTGTATTGAGTGGGGTCAGTAGGTCTTGATTTTGCTGCTGCTTCTTTAAGTTTATGGAAGTTGGTTTCCATAGGAGAGGTCATGGGTTTGTAGTTTAGCATTCCAAATCTTGTCAATATGTCCAAGGTGTACTTCCCTTGGTTTAGTACAATATTATCAGAATTCTACCATACTTCCAATCCTAGGAAGTAGTGAAGAAGCCCCAAGTCTTTCATATCAAATTTTGTGGATAGATCTTTCTTGCATTGATCTACTAGGTGATCATCTCCTGTGATTAATAAGTCACCAACATATAAAATTAATATTAACATATCACCTTTATTTATTTTGAGGTAGAGATTAGGATCTGCATCATTCTTAGAGAAACCCAGCTTTGAGAGATAGGTGTCAATTCTTTCATACTAGGCTCTGGGAGCCTGTTTGAGCCCATAAAGAGCTTTCTTGAGTCTACACACATGAGACTTTGCATCATGAATTTCAAACCCTTCAGGTTGCTCTAAGTAGACTTCTTCCACGATCTCGCCATTTAGGAATGCTGTCTTAACATCCATCTGATGTACCTTCCACCCTTTGCTGCTGCAATGGCTAGGACAACTCTTACTGATGTGTACCTGGCAACAGGTGCAAATGTTTCTTCGTAATCTATTCCTTCCTTCTATGAGAACCCTCTAGCTACAAATCTGGCCTTATGTTTTTCAATACTGCCATCTGCAGCATGCTTGATTTTAAACAACCATTTAGAAGACACAACAGACTTCTTGGTTGGCCTAGGAACAATCTCCCAAACATCATTCTTCATAATGGACTGATATTCTTTAGTCATGGCATCTATCCATACTTGATGTTTGAGTGCATCTGAAACATTGTTAGGTTCAGCTTTAGAGAGATCATTCATAAGTGCAACATAGTTGATGAATTTATTAGGCCTCTTGCTTTCCCTGAAGGTTCCTGAAGGAGCAGCGAACTTTTGAGCTTCTGCTATAGTTTTGGTGGCCCATAGTGGTCTTTTCTTGTGATTATCTATAGGTGGGTCTTGTGTTTCACTTATAGTTTCCTCAAGATACTCCCTCTGAAGCTCAGGAGTAGGATTATGAATTTCAGGTTCTATTGTATTTTGGGCCCTTCAAAGATTACATCCCTACTGAGTTCAATATTTCTTTGCCCTTGTACATAGATTCTATAGGCTTTAGAAGTTTCACTGTATCCTACAAGTATTCCCCTTTTTCTAGAGGGTTCTAGTTTTAGTCTTTTCTCTTTAGGTACATGAATATAGACTGGACACCCAAATATCCTAAGATGGCTGATATCTGGTTTTGTCTTGGTAAAGACTTCCTTAGGAGTTTTATCTTCAAGGTGTGAATGAGGACATCTATTTTGCATGTACACAACAGTCTTAGTTGCTTCTACCCAAAGGTTCAAGTTTAGATTTTGATCTAGTATCATGGCTTTGGCAGCTTCTACTATGGTCCTATTTTTCCTTTCAGCTACTCCATTTTGTTGTGGATTATAAGGTATTGTCAACTCCCTCTTAATCCCAGAATTTTTACAAAAGTCTTTAAATAGTCCTGATGTGTATTCCCCCCATTGTCAGTTTTTAAGGTTTTAATTTTGTTTTCAGAGAGATTTTCTGTTAATGTTTTAAACTCTTTAAACCTACTTAGGATCTCTTCTGATTCTTTACATTTCAGAAAGTAGATCCACGTCTTCCTAGAGTAGTCATCAACAAAAATTACATAGTACAAAAATCCCCCTAGCGAGGGTACAGACATAGGTCCACATACATCAGAATGAATTAACTCCAAAACTTTGCTAGTTTTCCTAGTACTATTCTGAAATGCATTTTTGGTATTTTTACCTAAGGCACACCCTTTGCATGCCTCTGAATGATATTGCTTCAACTTAGGTAGACCTGTGACAAGGTTTCCCATGGTTGACAAAGCTCTATAATTCAGATGGCCTAATCTCTTGTGCCATACTTCATTTGCATTAGTTGCTTCATGGATCAATGTTAGATTGGGCTCTGTACATAACTCATACAAATAGCCTTGTCTTCGACCAATGACCTTAGCATCTTTGATGGAGGATCTCTTTGGCCAAGCCAACACCTTGTTTTCCATGAAGGTCACTCTGTATCCTTGATCTTCTAGTGTTGATATGGAGATTAGATTTCTTTTGATGCTTGGACCATATAGTACTTCTTCAAGTCGTAGTGACATGCCTATCTTCAGTTTGATGGTGCAGGTTCCAATTCCTCTGACTGGATGTGAAGAATCGTCTCCGATGGTTACTTCCTCATCATCTTTCTCTATCATGGAGTCTAGTATTTCTCTAAAGCTGGTGATGTGTCTGGATGAACCACTGTCGATCACCCATGAGTTAGATTTGTTTGAAATATGGCTTGTAAGTGCTGAGTAGAGGACATAGTTCTCGGAGTCATTTTCTCTTCTAGATTTCCTCACTTTTGCAAATGTGGCTTGCTTCTCTTTCTTCGGACAGTTTGCAACATAGTGTCCGAATTTGTCACACCTATAACATTGAACATGTGATAGGTCTTTCTTAGAAGTGTTCTTGCCTTGTTTAGCTTTTCTTTTCCTGAATTGCTTCTTTTTGTACTTCTTATTGATGTTTGTATTTAGGACTTGCAAGTCTTCATCTATATTCTTCTGTTTTATTCCTACCTTGTTCAATCTGGATTCTTCTTGTAGACAGTCATCTCTTAGTCTTTCAAACTTAGGATATTTGGACCTAGCACTGATGCCTTGGACAAATGTGTTCCATCCACTAGGCAATCCATCTAGAGCAATGAGTGTTAACTCTTTGCTTTGGATGTCGTATCCAAGGGAAGCTAGGTCATCTCTTAGGCTTGATATCCTCATGAAGTAGGAGTTAATTGTCTCCCCTTTGTTCATACTGATATGGTTGATCTCTCATTTTAATGCCAGAGTACGACTTGCATTTGATATCTCAAATGTCCTTTCAAGTGCCTTGAACATTTTATAAGCCGTCTCCTGCTTTCTAATGATGGGCATTATATTATTTCTTACCCCATCCACTATTATTTTAATAGCCTTATCATTTCCTTCGATCCATGTGGATTTCTCGGTTTCATTTTCTGGTTGTGCACTTTCAGTTTGGACATATGAATCAACTTTGTTTTCTCTTAAAATCATTTTGATTCTAAACTTCCAAGTTGAAAAATCTTCGCTACCTTCGAGTCTATCTTCGAATTTGATAGCGTTGGCCATTATGGAAATGTGATGTAGTTTGTAACTTAGTCCTTGAATTTTATCAAAATTGAATAGCCTTAGGTTCGATTACCTTGGCTCTGATACCATGTAAAGTTATTTCAATTTTAATTAAAGAACAAGTTATGAACTATGAATGCTATATATGGATATGAGGAATTCTGCAGGTCTGAAGGAGAGAGATCATTTAATATTTTCTATGTCTTCTCCAAATGAATTCAATTTGCATATATATCATTTAGGCAACCGGTCAATTGGTGTATTGACCGGTCATGCCTTTTAGGCATGATCGATCAATGCACCCATTGATCGGTGCCTTTACAATTATACCATTAACACAATGTTGATTATCAGTTCAAAAACCCCCGATAGCATATTGTAATATCATAATATAATGACTGATCAATTTAATGAATCGGTTCATATAAACACCGATGATTCAAAGTGCATGATGTATATAACCCAACCGGTGCATTTATTAACCAATGTTAATGCCAAATGAAGCGGTGTATTCATTAAACCCGATAACAAATATGCCCGATATAATTAAGCCCGATAACAGATGTGAATCGGTGCCAATGTTTATGCACCCGATAGCAAGTATGTATCGGCGAATTTAACCCGATAACTTATAGCATTTAATATGCTATCGGGTTAATACCCCGATAGCATATTAATGCCAATGTTTGTACAATCCGATAATCATATGCAATATAAATCAGACATGAAGCATGTAGATAAATAACAGAACAAGGAAGGTTAGGAAGATCTTATCTTGCATAAGCTACCATGCATTAAGATTTTTAATATATTTAAATATTTCCTAAGTTGGTGTTTAATTATTTAAATAAGGCTATGTTTATAGCCATTTTGGAGTAATAAGGGGTTTTTGGCCTCATTTGGATGCGTATCCCTTGGTGTAATAGCTCGTTGGAAAGGTCTTGGACTTTTCTAAATATTTCTCTGTTGACTCAGATCCTTTCGATGAACGGATTTTTTTATATTTGAAAAAAATGTCATTTTCTATGCACTTGGCAACTTAAAATGAGAAATATAACATTTTAACCCTAAATGCCCCATTGAGTCACTTTTAGGGTTCGAGCTAAGTGGGAAGGTGTTATAAGGAAGTTGAGACCTAATTCTTATTATCTTTTACACATTTTACATCTTGGATTTGAGATTTGGCTCTGGAAGAGCTTTTCAGCATATGGGACGCCAACCCCAATGCCTTGCCTGTTTGGGACGTAGCCCCCAATACAGTGGTTTGGATTTATTTACAGCTATTAGCATCTTGGAGATTGTACGGCATTCTTTCTGGAGGTTCAGCGATTCTGACAGATTTTGGGTGTACTTGGCAGCCGTACGGCTGTACTTGGCAGCCACTTTCCTTCCCACGTGCAGCACTTGGAGGGCTGGAATCTTGCTGCAGCTTCATTCCTGGTTATGTTATTCTTTCATCATCCAGGTTGGGATTATTCCTGATTGTAATCTTCCTGAAATTATTGGAAATCTTCATCTGGTCAAATATTTGATTTTATATTCAGGAATCTGCCTTGAATCGAATTTGTTTTGGATGTATATGAACTTCATTTTCAGTACTTTGTTCATGTACTTGTACTTCATTATTTACTTGTTGAAAAATCATCAAAATACAAAAAGAATCCAACCCTTCTGCAACTTCTATCTATTTCTGAAAGAAAATATTAATAAGCAGGAGAAATCAATTTAAAATAATAAAAATTACAGTAGATTAGTAAAAGAGATCCATCAGGGATCTTTCAGTGGTATCAGAGCTTTGATCTTGCCAACCTGTTGGGTGCAGATCAAGAGTTCTAATTCAGATTTGAGTTTAGTTTGGTTGAAAATCAAATTGGACATCATGACAGGGTTGTTTAGAAATAAACAAGCAGGGAATGAATTTGAACAAACACCTTCAAGGAGTTCCAGACAGTCTAAGGGTACAACTCCTTCAACAAGTACAAGGAGAAGGTCTCCTACCAAGACATTCAATGATATAGTTATGAACAACTATGATAAGTATTGCTCTCTTCCTAAAAAGATACGTGACTACCTTTCCTTCACACAATTCATTGGTGTACCAGTTGAAGATGACTTGATGTTTTCAAGTCCATGTCATCAACCAAGAACAAAACAAGAGTCAATTGAGAGCAAGGGAAGGAAAGGAAGAGGAGCAGATATGATGTTTACCAGTGAGATTGGTAGGAAACTATTTGAAGATTTTGAGAGACATGTAGATCCAATTGGTGCCTCTTTGGTTGGTTACAATGCTGTCCCATCTTTTTTGGTGGAAGATGTGAAGGAAGAGTATGTAACCTCAAGCAATACACAAGACATTCATGAGAGGTTTGATGAGTTTTCAGATTGTCCAAAGACTGATTTTGAATCAGCAATTGATGAAGAACATGAGGTTGAAATGGACAGCGTAAGTTTGGATTCATTTGTCACACTACTTCCTCTTTTCAATTGGGAAGACCATGAGGAAAGTCAAAATTTAATGGTGTGTAGTGAATCCAAAGATTTGTCACCACGGTATGATCATAATTCTGAAGTCCATAACAGCAGTGACGTAACTTCTCTTCCTCAAGATATGACAACCTTTGGTCATGAAGAGAATAAAGATTTGCATTCTACATTTGCGGGTGCTTATGGTACAAGCATGGGTTATGCTGATGCAAATAATACAACTCACCATAAGTCTGATTTTGTGTACTTTGGGGCAGCTGGTATAAAACATTGCCAAAAGTTGAACGAAGATTGGTTACATAGAGCTGCCCAAGCAAAAACCCTTGCTGCCCAAGCAAGACACCACCTCCAAAGAGTCAAAGAGCATCACAATCAGTTAGATGACGCAAGGATACAAAGAGAATCATCCATTAGATCTTTATTTCTTCCAAGGGAAGAAAAGGACAGCGAAGATATATTGAATGGAAATAGAAATCAGTTTGATTTTCTGAGTTTGATTAGCAATTCTCCTTCATCTAATGAGTCAAATTTGAAACCTTGCATTGAGAACATTCAAGTTGGGAAGACTAGGTGTGAAGTTTATGAGTTGTTAGGTGGCATTCATAGTGGACCAGCCACTGAAGGTTTATCCATGTTGCAGAACAAAAACATCTACTATTCATTTGTGGACTTGTCACCTCTTTCATATGATAGGGCAGCGATATACTTATTAATTGGTGACTCAGTTTTCTTAGATGTGACAGTGGGCTATGAAGATCAGTGTGTAAGAGACTATATTTGGTGCATGGCTAAACAATATATTTATTTGGCATCCTCCAATGAAGACATACTAACTTGTGGAGAAATTGGGCAAGTTGCAGCCGCTGATCAAAGGTTTTGGAGAGGTTTCCATCACACTTTGCTTGTTGGAAATTGTCTTATTGATGGGTCCATTTCAACATTGAAGATTGGTGGTATTTATGGTTTCACAATGGCTGTAGAGAGACACGATATCGAGGATGCCTCTTACTATCATTGTCTCTTCATGATAGATGGATGTGGATTTAGTTTTATTTGGGATCCAGGTGTTGATTCATTTGATACAACATCTTATAGGGATTATAGTATGTTGCTCCAAATATTAAAATTATATGGCACTTATATCAGAGGCAGTAGGAGCAGTTTATGTCCTACAGGTGGTTTGTGTGGGATCATGGTATAGACATGTGTAGTACCTTTCTTTTGTGGATCCTACATGGGTTGCTTCACTTCAGATGTATAGATGTAGTCGTGGGTGTATAGTGGTTGTCGACACTTGGACGGTATGTTTGGAATATCACGAGGATGGAGCTGGAGTTTGCCCACTATCCATCTCAGTTTATCGAGCAGAGTGGGACAACAGTTGATCCACAGGTTGATTATCATCAGAAAGCTGACATGGATGAGTTATGTGATGTTACTCCTAGTGAGTACTTTGAGCTAGTTGATGTGGCAGTTTCACCTGATTCTCTAGATAGGGTGATTGATTCATTGCTGGTTGGTGATTACATATTTTTAGATGCTAGCCTGGACAGTGATGATTTTAGTCAGTATTATATATTGTCTAGTGAGTTGGCATTAGATCTTTCGGCACATCAGCAATAGTGTGTGGTAGTTGTGTGTCACTTGTGTCAGATGGGGTCAGATCATAGAGGGTCTTCCATGGATTGGCATTCATTGGATATTATGATGGATGTTATGCATGTTGGTGATCACAAACACACTAGTGGTCTTGGCATTTATGGATATTTGATCTATGGAGATGATATAGTTTTCCATTGCTCACTTGAGGTATTCAGCGGGAGCTGTGCTTCGCTCTGGGACCCAGGTAGTGTTGATTTGACAGCACAAGTGCTTCAGCGTTTTGAGGAGCCATTCCAGACCGGGGTATTGCATGTTGTTTATATTAGAGATGAGCAGCAGTTACATGCAATGATTTGTTTACGTCTTATTTGGGATGGTGGAGGATTGGTGTTTCAGTTGCTTGTGGGCAAGCAACTCCAAGAGGGGAGGCTTGTCATGTCCCCTTTCTAGAGTGGACATCCGAGACGGAGGAGTTGGCCTATCATTGGAGTCTCGTAGGCTAGTAGACGTTGATGGGGACTCATTCAGTGCATATAGTGATTGGATTTTGGCTTTACAGGCAGTTTGGAGCCAGTTTGGAACAATTCCTAGATTTTAGGGGGTATCCCTAAATTTTAGGAGGTCGTGACAGTTGCCAGTCGTGAGGTTATTCATGACCTTTTAGATGGTTTCAGTTTCAGGAGATTTGGGTGTGTTTCCTAGTTTCTAGGAGCATCCATGATTTCCGACTTCAGTCACAGATAGGTGGCAAGTTCCGTTTCAGGCTTTTAGAGTCATTTGAGCCTTCTACAACTATTTGGGATATATTTTTAATATATTTAAATATTTCCTAAGTTGGCGTTTAATTATTTAAATAAGGCCATGTTTATAGCCATTTTGGAGTAATAAGGGGTTTTTGGTCTCATCTAGATGCATATCCCTTGGTGTAATAGCTCGTTGGAAAGGTCTTGAACTTTTCTAAATATTTCTCTCTTGACTCGGATCCTTTCGGTGAACGGATTTCTTTATATTTGAAAAAAATGTCATTTTCTATGCACTTGGCAACTTAAAATGAGAAATATAACATTTTAACCCTAAACGCCCCATTGAGTCACTTTTAGGGTTCAAGCTAAGTGGGAAGGTGTTATAAGGAAGTTGAGACCTAGTTCTTATTATCTTTTACACATTTTACATCTTGGATTTGAGATTTGGCTCTGGAAGAGCTTTTCAGCATTTGGGATGCCAACCCCAATGCTTTGCCTATTTGGGACGTAGCCCCCAATATAGTGGTTTGGATTTGTTTGCAGCTATTAGCATCTTGGAGATTGTACGATATTCTTTTTGGAGGTTTAGTGATTCTGACAGAGTTTGGGTGTACTTGGCAGCCGTACGGCTGTACCTGGCAGCCACTTTCCTTCCCACGTGCAACACTTGGAGGGCTGGAATCTTGCCGCAGCTTCATTCCTGATTATGTTATTCTTTCAACATCCAGGTTGGGATTATTCCTGATTGTAATCTTCCTGAAATTATTGGAAATCTTCATCTGGTCAAATATTTGATTTTATATTCAGGAATCTGCCTTGAATCAAATTTGTTTTGGATGTATATGAACTTCATTTTCAGTACTTTGTTCATGTACTTGTACTTCATTATTTACTTGTTGAAAAATCATCAAAATACAAAAAGAATCCAACCCTTCTGCAACTTCTGTCTATTTTTGAAAGAAAATATTAACAAGCAAGAAAAATCAATTTAAAATAATAAAAATTACAGCAGATTAGTAAAAGAGATCCATTAGGGATCTTTCATCATAGTTGTTTTTCAATTAGAATTGGGGATAGTGATCATATGTAGGTATATCCTCAGTCAAGGGCATATGCTCAAGACGATGCAACACTCTAATGCAATCTAGGTTGTAAAACAAGAGAACTTGTAAAGCTCTTGGTTAAGGGGAAACCTCACAATTGCAGAGTGGAGTTTGATCACTGATGATTTGTGCCCAATCTAGGTTTTGCTTCCCTTCCATGATAATCTATATGAAGTACATCCAGTCTTCCTAGTAATAAATTGTTTAGCTTCCCTTAATTTTGTGTAGCCAAACTAGAATGTTTGATACCTCATTATAAGGATGAGTCCTCTGCATCCTTTTCACTAGTTGTAAGCTTTCCTTCTTGAGTTTCAACAACCATTTTCTCACTATAACATTATTATATATGGTTTTCTTCTCATTGAACAATGAGTATGAGATAGGAATTTCAAAGTCTGCATATTTCTTGTTTGCAAAATGTGTTTTCATTGATGTCAACTTGATGTCTAACAATATGTGTTGTCCCTGATGATAATTGGGCCATTGATTGTATAGTCATTGATGTTGCTAATATTACTATTGTTGATGGTGTTGATAGGTGGTTATATGTAGAGGTTGATGGTTGTAGTTGCTTTGGGTTGTGGATGTCCACCTTCTTTGCAAGAAAGAGTATTTAATATCTAGCTGGAAAAACACTCCTCATTCCTCTTCAGTTGTGAATTTGGTCCTACAGATTTGGACATAATGTTTGTGTTATGTGCACATTGCACTACTATGTTTTGAGGTTCCTAGTGTTGCAGCTGGAGTAGTTTGTGATAATTATTTGCTGACAACTTTGATGTCTGTCATAAGAGGTATGATTGGTTCAGTAAATGCCCTACATTTCTCCGCATTGATGTTGCAGGTATTGTGACTTAGAGGAAATTTTTTTAATTCTTGTGTGTTGTTTCAATTCTAGTTTCGAGTGTTGATATGTTCTGCAATAAGGTTTATTGATGTTTTGTTTAGGAATATGTTTCCTAGTAGTTTGATGATGAGGTATTTTGTATCTGTTTGTATTGTGCTAGCATGTATCGATATGATAGTGAGAAAGAAGTGTTTGGACTTGTTGATGGATGTTCTTTTATGCTCCACATGGTGCTAGATGTTTAATTTGGTGTCACATTGTGTCTAATGTTGTGTTTCCAGGTAACTATGGTTATTTAGCTAACAAAAGTTTGTTTTCCAGCTTGTTCTTAAGTCCTAAGGATACATGTTGACATTGGAGAGTTTGTTGAGTTGTGTTTGGTTCCTATCTATGGCATGTGCGGATCCGCATTGAGTTGTTTCATTTGGATGATGTATTTTGGGCCAATTGGTTGTGTGTTGCATTGTTCCTCTACATGTTACCTTGTTGCTGACTTTGGATGATGTACGCCGACGTGTATATGGTTTGGAGCTGCTTAAAGAAGTGTAATATGATGTATTTAGGTCCTCTCTATCTCCAATATTGGACTATGTTCACCATAATTGTGTTTGGTAGCCAACTAGTTAGGACCTATGCTTGTCCCTTGTTCTGGCCAACCTAATTGATGCTTGTAATGATGATGCAGGAGCATCCCCGGTTCTTGGCAATCTTGCATCAACCAAAAATATTTCCTTTGTGTTTTGCAGTTTCAGCATTTCATTCTGCATTTTCTGGCATTGGCTCACCGAATCTCGAGGAGTTGGATTTTTACTTGAAGACTTGATCATCTACCTTATTCCCAAACCGTGAAGCATTTGGATCATTTTTCGGCAAGTTATTGCTACCGGTTTCCAAGATAGTTTTTTGGTACCGGTTGCCTAGACCTATTTGCATTTGTAATCTACCGGATCCCTTCCATAGCTTGCGGAGCCCTGAGCATTGATTCCAATGTTCTTTGGCATGTGGCCGACCTTCCCTTTGATTTACATTTCATCCTTTGGATTTTTCGGAGGAATTTCTTTGGCGGAGGTCGACCTTGTTGTTTTTACATGTTAGGTCTTGTTCTTCGGCTTTTGATCCCTTTTTGGGATGACCGGATCCCCTTGGATCGTATAAATAATTGTAATTGAGCATTAGAATAGAGATCTGTAAGGATATAGAACATAGAAGATAAAATTTTAAGATTGGAGGTCTCGGTTGCGACCCGTTATATAATTAAGCATGTTTTAGCAGACCAATGAGCTGGTTTCTGTAACCCGGTTGTTACCGGTTGCTTGTAATCAGTTTTCATGATATAATTCATTCAGTTCTACATTGCCTCCATCATATCCTTGTGTTTCCATTGTGTTTACTCTTGCTGACCGGTCTAGATTGATCTCTTTGAGGTCCCTCCTAACCGGTGACTGCACCAAGTGGTATCAGAGCGAGCTTTCGTTCCGGAGATTGCGTTGTCCTAAGAAATTTTGTTGTAGGGTGGCGGACTGCGGATCTGACCTGCAGCTACAGAGGACCGGTGTTAACATGGCACAGAGAGGAAATAGGAATGGTGGAGCACGTGGGAATGCAGACCCTGCTGTGATGGAAATGTTGTGAGAAATTGCAGCCCGGTTGGAAGCGGTTGAGACAACCCAGAGAAGAGGCCAACATATTGAAGATGTGAGTGAAAATGAAGAAGAAGAAGCCTTGATAGAACAAGTAAAGCCACCGGCGATTGATCTAGACGAAGAAATATTTTTGAAGATTTTGAGTAGGGCGAATACTAAACCTCATTTTACCCCATCGGAATATGATGGAAAGTTGGATTCGGATGAATTGATGGATTGGATCTTGGAGATGGAGAAATATTTTGATTTTGAGAACACTGCAGAAGAAAGAAAGGTGAAATATGCCTGTACCCAGTTGAAAGGTCATGCATCTCTTTGGTGGGAGCCTTTGCAGGTTGATAGATAGAGAAGAGGTAAAGAGAAGATCAAGACATGGGATCGGATGGTTGCTAAGTTGAAATCAAAATTTATGCTGGCTGATTATCAAGTGAATCTGTTCCGGAAGTTGCAAAATTTAAGGCAGAAGGAATCTGGTGTGAAGGAGTACACCGAAGCATTTTACAAGTTGACTATCAGATCCTGAAATGTTGATGATGAAGTTGAACAAGTTGCAAGATATTTGAATGGATTGCAAATGTTTATACAAGATGAACTTAGTTTGATCAAACTGCAAAGTATTGAAGATGCTTACCAGTATGCCCTCAAAGCAGAAGAGAAGTTGAACGAAAGACATGAGCAGAGATAGAGAGGTAGAGGCAGAAGGTTTTATGGAGTAAGATTTCAAGGAGGAAGAGAACATACCGGAGGAAGAGGAACCTGTATGGATCAGAACAAAGACAAGGAAGTGAGCAAAGAAGGTAATTCATACTAGAAGGATGATAGAAATTTCTATCGGAGAAGAGAGTCGGATGGCTACTGGAATGAGAATTTTGGAAAAGATGACAAAAGACAAGACAAAAGAGTGTTTAGAGGAACTTGCTATAAGTGTGGAGGAGAAGGACATCGTGCTTTCGAATGTAAGAAGGTAGAGAGTACCAGGAGAACAACAGTGGTGGAAGAAAGCCCAACCGGATCAGCTAATAAACCGGAAGATGGAGAACTGTTGATGATGAGGAGAGCTTTGTGTCATACCGGAGGAGATGAAGAGCCCTTGCAGAGGAAGAATTTGTTCAAGACCAGATGTAAGGTATCCGGTAAGTGTTGTAAAGTTGTTATTGATAGTGGTAGTTCGGATAATCTTGTTTCAGAAGAGATGGTGAATAAGTTGAATTTGGAAAGATCGAAACACCCTAAGCCTTATCAGATAGCATGGATTTAGGATGATCATAAGTTGTTAGTAAGTGAGCAATGTTTGGTGAAATTGAAAATTGGGAATTATCATGATGAAGTCTTGTGTGATATTATGCCTATGGATATTTGTCACCTTTTGTTGGGTAGACCTTGGCAGTTTGATAGACAGGCAATACATGATGGGAGAAAGAATACATACACTATTGTGGCCAATGGGATGAAACAAACCTTGTTGCCCTTGGAGGAGCCTTTGAAGAGTGAAGTCTGTACTAATTCTAGAATTTATTTGGTGGATGGAAGGAAATTCCTAGATGGGATGAGACATGAGAATGTGTGTTTTGCCTTAGTCCCTAAGAAGACTGAGAATCTGGAGCATGAAGAAGAACAACCGAAAGAGATAAAAGGGTTGCTAACAGAGTATGAAGACATCATTTCAGAAAATGTGCTTGGTGGATTACCACGTGTGAGAAGTATCAATCATTGCATGGACCTAGTCCCTGGATATAGTTTGCTTAACAAAGCTGCACATTGGATGACACCGACAGAGAATGAAGAGTTGAATAGACAAGTGCAAGAATTGTTGAAGAAAGGTTTGATCAAAGAAAGTCTGAGTCCTTGTGCAGTACCAATAGTATTAGCACCTAAGAAGAATAGAGAATGGAGGATGTGTATCAATTGTAGATCAATAAACAAGATCATAGTTAAATACCAGTTTCCTTTGCCTAGGTTGGATGATATAATGGACTATTTGAGTGGAGCCAAATACTTTACAAAGATAGACTTGAAGAGTGGATATCATCAGATCAAGATCAGAGAAGGAGATGAGTGGAAGACAACATTCAAGACAAATGAAAGACTGTATGAATGGTTGGTGATGCCTTTTGGGTTAACTAATGCACATAGTACTTTCATGAGGCTGATGAATGAGGTATTGAAGAAATTCTTGGGTAAGTTTGTTGTTGTATATTTGGATGACATTTTGATTTTCAGTAAGACAAAAGAGGAGAATTTGTTGCATTTAAGACAAGTTTTGCAGAGGTTGAGACAAGAAAAGTTGCTGATGAATCTTAAGAAGTGTACTTTCATGAAGGAAGAATTAGTCTATTTGGGATTTGTGATATCTGAGGATGGTTTGAAGATGGACCCTAAGAAAGTAAAAACAATTGTTAAATGGCCTACACCAGAAAGCATTGGAGAGGTAAGATCATTTCATGGATTGGCTAGTTTCTACCAGAAGTTTATCAGAAGTTTCAATTCAGTTTGTAACCCTATGATTGAGACAATGAGGGGTGATAGGAAGGAGTTCAAGTGGACCACTAGAGCATAAAAAAGTTTTGAACTGCTGAAGCAGAAAGTGACTAAGCAACCCGTGTTAGCTTTACCAGATTTCAACAAAGTATTTCAAGTGGATTGTGATGCAAGTGGAACAACAATTGGAGCCGTATTGAGTCAGGAAGGGAGAGCAGTAGCTTATTTCAGTGAGAAATTGAATGATGCCCGGAGGAGATATTCATTGTATGATCAAGAATTTTATGCCATAGTTCAAGCTTTGAAGAAGTGGAGACATTACTTGTTGCCTAAGGAGTTTGTGCTGTATACTGATCATCAAGCTTTGCAGTATTTGAACAGTCAAAGGAAGTTGAATCGGAGACATATGAGATAGGTAGAATTTTTGCAGAGTTACACCTTTGTGTTGAAGCATAGAAGTGGGAAATCTAACAAAGTTGTTGATGCATTGAGTAGAAGGAGGAATTTGCTGACATAGATGAGAGTGACAGTATTAGGATTTGAGGAGTTGAAGACCTTGTATGATGATGACCTGGATTTTGCAGAACCTTGGAAAGCATGTAGAGAACCGGTTACGGTAGATGTAGGCAAGTGGTTGGATTACTTCATTCAGGATGGGATGTTATTTAGAGGAGTTCACTTGTGCATACCTAAGAGTTCTATGAGGGAGAATTTGATAAAGGAAAAACATACTGGAGGATTAGCCGGACTCTTTGGTGTTGATAAAATAGTAGCAGTGGTGAGTGAGCATTACTTTTGGCCCTAGCTTCATAAGGATGCTAGGAAATATGTGCAAAGTTGTAGAGTTTGCCAAGTTGCAAAAGGTAGTAGTCAGAATGTGGGATTGTATAAACCTTTGACAGTACCAGAGAGACCTTGGGAAGATATAAGAATGGATTTCATACTTGGATTACCTAAAACACAGAGAGGGAATGATTCTATATTTGTCGTAGTGGATAGATTCTCGAAGATGGCTCATTTCATACCTTGTAAGAAGACATCAGAAGCAGTGCATATAGTTGACCTATTTTTCAAGGAAGTGGTGAGATTGCATGGATTACCTAAGAGCATAGTTTCAGACAGAGATATTAAGTTTGCTGGTTATTTTTGGAGAACACTTTGGAAGAAGATGAAGATAGATTTGAAGTTCAGTTCTACTTTTTTCCCATAGACTGATGGACAGAAAAAAGTACTTAACCGGAGCTTGGGAAATTTCTTAAGATTCTTAGTTGGAGACAAAACTGGAAGTTGGGATTTGATTCTTGCACAAGAAGTGTTTGCCTACAATAATTCAGTAAACAGGAGTACTGAAAGGACACCTTTTGAGATTGTTACTGGAGACACCCTAGAGGTATATCAGAATTAAGAGATATCAGCAGTGAAGACCAGAGAAGTTCAGAAGCAGAAGAATTTGCAGATCACATAAAGAAATTACATATTAAAGTTAAGAAACATTTGGAGGACATGAACAACAAGTATAAGGAGAAAGCAGATGAGAAGAGGAGATATTAGGAATTTGAAGTTGGCGATGAAGTGATGGTGTATCTGAGAAAAGAAAGATTCCCGGTTGGAATTTATAACAAGTTGCAGATGAAAATGTTTGGGCCTTGCAAGGTTTTGAGAAAGTTCAGTTCTAGAAATGCATATGAAGTGGAGTTACCGGATAGTCTGAGTATTTCACCCATATTCAACATTGCAGATCTACATCAGTATCATGAACAAGAATTAAGTGAGGACGGTATTGCAAACTTGGAGAAATAGTTGCCCCAGAAGGAACCGGATCAGATTTGAAGATATTTTGGACAGTAGGATTGGGCATAGTACCCAGAGAAGTCAGTATAAGGAGTATCTAGTAAACTGGAAGGACATACCAGTTGAAGATTCATCTTGGATTTCTTAGGCAGAGGTAGACCAACTTGGTTTTCCTCTAACCCCAACAAAGTGAGAGACTCAATTTTTCAACAACCCCGAATGTCTGATGCAGGAGCATCCTCGGTTATTGGCAATCTTGCATCAACCAAAAATATTTCCTTTCTATTTTGCTTTTTGTTTTGCAGTTTCAGCATTTTTTGGCATTGGCTCATCGGATCTCAAGGAGTTGGATTTTTGCTTGAAGACTTGATCATCTATCTTACTCCCAAACCGTAGAGCATTTGGATCATTTTCGGCAAGATATCGCTAACGGTTTTCGAGACAGTTTTCTAGTACCGGTTGCCTAGACCTATTTGTATTTGTAATCTGTCGGAATCTACCAGATCCCTTTCATAGCTTGTGGAGCCTTGAGCGTTGATTCCAATGTTCCTTGGTGTGTGGTCAACCTTCCCTTTGATCTACACTTCATCCTCTAGATTTTCCGGAGGAATTTATTTGGCGGAGGCCAACCTTGTTGTTTTTGCACGTTACGTCTTGTTCTTCAGCTTTTGATCCCTTTTTGGGCTGACCGGATCTCCTTGGATTGTATAAATCATTGTCATTGAGCATTAGAATAGAGATCAATTAGGATATAAAACATATAAGATGAAATCTTAAGATTGGAGGTCCCAGCTGCGACCTGTTATGTAATTAAGCATGTTTTAGTAGACTAGTGAGCCAGTTTTTGTAACCCGATTATTACGGGTTGATTGTATTCAATTTTTATGATATAATTCATTCACTTCTGCATTGTCTCCATCATATCCTTGTGTTTCCGTTGGGTTTACTCTTGCTGACCGGTCCAGATTGATCTCTTTGAGGTCCCTCCTAACCAGTGACTACACCAAATGAAGAAGATGGTATATATAGAATATCAAATCACTGTGATGGGGTGTGTTTGACAAAGTGTTGAGTTGTGGTGAAGATGGTGAAGTGATGAGCGAAGTGTTTCATGTACAAGTGCTTTCATGATCATATCATTTGCAAGGTATTGTGATGTGAAGATAATGAATGTGGTGGTGATTGTTGTTGAAGTTTGTTGCTTGAAAGAGAAGTTCAAGGACAACTTCATAGTTAGAGAAAGACTTTGTTTTTCCAATTCAGAGATTTGTTGATTATGTATCTTGTCCTGGAGCAGTGAACATCAAACTGCAAGTCCTTTGTATCTTGCCCTGGAGCAATGAGCTTCAGCCAACAAGTCCTTTGTATCTTGCCCTGGAGTAGTGAGCTTCATCTTGCAAGTCCTTTTGTATCTTTCCCTAGGATAGTGCATGTTAGCTTGCAAGTCTTATAGGTGGCAATGTGTTTCCTTGGCAGTGGTTGCCTAAAACAGATTTGTAATGATTTCATATATATTGTGAGTTGACTCTCACTGTTGTTTTTCCCTAGTTAGAGTTTTCCATGTAAATATGGTGTTATCTTGTGCATCGTGTTTTGTGGTTCCATATTACATTATTTATGATAAAGTTAAGGATAAGTAGATTGTATTTGAAGTTTAAGTTAAGCATTTTAAGGTTTGAACCGATTCACCCCCCCTCTCAGTCCTCAAGTGTGTTCAACAATTGGTATTAGAGTTGAGTTCCTCTAGAAGAAGCTTAACTGCTTCAGGCAGATCCAAGATGGCACAAGAAGGATCCTACAAGATTCTCAAGTTTCATGGGACAAACTACTCTTTCTGGAAAATGAGAATTTAATCATATTTGAGCTCTATGGAGTATGGTATTTGGGACTCTGTTGTGGATGATTATACTAAACCCAATCATCCTATCTCTACTCCGAATTAGACCAAGGCACATGTGAATAATGGAAAGGCAAAAAGTACAATCATTAGTGGATTGTTTGATACTGAACTTTTGAAGGTGATGGACTACAAATCCGCTAATGCAATTTGGGATTAGCTTAGTAGCAATAATAAAGGAGATAAAAAGATAGAGCAAGTCAAGTTGCAAAACTCGAAGAACAAATTTGAGAACGCAAGTATGTCTGAAGATGAAGTTATTGATAACTACATGCATGGAGTAACTAAAGTTGTCACTAGAACCAAAGGTCTTAGTAGAGAATTGAAAGAAGAAGAAGTTGTAAGAAAGGTACTCCGAACTCTTCCTAAATATTTTATTCCTAAGGTGTCAGCCATTGAAGGAAGTTAAGATTTATCGATCAATTGCACGGGGATCAATCTGCCTTTGAGATGAAGAATGTTGTACAAGATAATCCAAAGAAGGAAGTTGCATTCAAATAAAGAAAGAAGGAAGATGGTGTTGACCTAGATAACAACCTTGATGATGCAAAAACAAACATTGTGAGAAGACTAAAGAAGGGTATTGGAAAATACAAAGATAAGTGAACTCTGAAATGTTTCAATTGTAGAAGGATTGGTCATTTTACTGCTAGATTTCCTTATAGAGAAGAAAGCAATAGAAGAAGAGATGATAAAAGCAAGAAGATAGACCATAGAGAAGATGAGCCTAAAATATTTTTTTACTCCAAAGAAAGTAGCCATTCATCTGAAAAGGAAGACTACGATGACTACTGATGAGACTTTATTTATGGATGTGAAAGTTGATGATGATGAGGAAACTTATAACCGACAACCTAATGAGAACAAGGAAAGATCTTTGATAGTGTGGTTTCCTTTGCAAGCTAAAGAAGAACCAAATGCTTGAGCGATTGATAATGGTTGCTCTAACCACATGACTGGTGATAGAAGGAAGTTTATCAATCTTGAAGAAAAGAATGGTGGATTGGTGAACTTTGGTGGTGTCGGATCAGCTCAAGTATGTGGCAAAGGAACAATATCTATTGCTGGGAAGATCAAGATAGAGGATGTTTTGTATGTAAAGGCTTTAAGGCATAATCTTCTAAGTGTTAGTCATATGTATGGTAAAGGATATAAACTTACATTTGATGATCAGGATTGTGAGATCAGAAAAGTTAACTCTGTCTCCAGAGTGATTGTAGAAGAAACTAGAACTAATAGAAATACGTATTACTTGAAGGAAGCTAAAGATAGCAATTGCTTGATTTCTCAAAAGAGTGAGAGTTGGTTGTGGAATAAGAGACTGGAAGATACATTTTCATAACATGGTGAATATCAATTCCAAACAAGCAATAAAAGATTCACCAAATATTACCCCACTTGCTAACACTTTATATAGGGAATGTTAGATGGGAAAGTAGACAAGGAAATGATTCAAGAGAAAGGTGTTTTCTTCTTCAAAGCCTTTGGATTTGGTTCATACTGATCTATGTGGCCCTACTAGAACAAGAGTACTCAGTGGTGAAAGGTATTTTAATGTTCTTGTTGATGATTACTCTAGAATGACATGAGTTACTTTTCTAAGAGAAAAATTAGAAGATTTAGATAGATTTAAGATATTCAAGTCTATGATTGAGAATAAAATAAATGCAAAGATCAAATGCTTAAGGCCTGATAGAGGAGGAGAATTTACATCAAATGAGTTTAAGAGGTTTTCTGAAGAACATGATATTAGGAGATATTTGTCTACTCCTAGGATAGTGCAACATAATAGAATTGTTGAGAAGTAAAATAGGTTTCTTCAAGAGATGCCTAGAACAATGCTAAAGGATGCTAATCTACTAGATGTTTATTGGAAGGAAGCTATGCATATTGCTGCATAAATTCTTAACAAAGTGAAGGTGAGAGTTAATCATTCTAAAATTTCTTATGAACTTTGGTATAAAAGACTTGTTATTGTCAAGTATTTCTATTTTTTTTGAAGTAGATGTTATATCACGAGAGATGGAGATGATCTTGGAAAGTTTGATGCAAGAGTTGATGAAGGAATCTTTCTTGGATACTCCACAAGAAGCAAGATCTGCAAATGTTAGAACAAAAGGCTCAAGAAGATAGTTGAAAATGGAAATGTCAGAGTAGATGAAGATTGGCTGCATCTTGCTCTAATTCTAGAAGTTTTTGGACCTAATGTTACTCCTTGTGTTGAAGAGAAGGGTAAAGAAGAAAGGAAAACAAAATAAAATGAATAAGAAATGACCCCCCAAGAATGAAAGAGTACAAATTAGAAGGAGACTTTCCAAGGCAAGTGAACATGTAAATATTTTTCTCTTATCTAAATTTGAACCTAAAACTTTTTCTCATGCATGCAAGGATGAAGGATGGATAAAAAAATATGAAAGAAGAACTTGATTAGATTGAGAAGAATCATACATGGAAACTTGTTCCCAAACCAACTAACAAGAATGTTATTGGAACTAAGTGGGTGTTTTGTAATAAACTGAATGAGGAAGGAAAAGTAACAAGGAATAAGAACAGATTGGTGTACAGAGGATTCTCTCAAGTTAAAGGCATTGATTTTAAGGAGACTTTTTCTCTAGTAGCTTGAATGGATGCAATCATAATGTTTTTAGCCTCTGCTACTCACAAGAATTTCAAAGTATATTAGATAGATGTCAAGTCAGCTTTTTTGAATGGAGAACTCGAAGAGAAAGTGTACATAGAACAACTTGATCGATTTCATTTGGGAAATAATTGGTACATGGTATGTTATTTGAAATAGGAATTGTGTGGTCTCAAACAAGCCCCTAGAGCCTGGTATGCTAGGTTGGACAAATATCTTCTACAAGGATTCAAGAAATGTAAAATTGAGGATGGTAATCTGTTGATAGTAGTTGTATATATTGATGATATTATCTTTGGAGGTGAAGATAAGGCATGTAAAAGGTTTGTAGAACAAATGCAAAAGGAATTTGAAATGTCAATAATTGGTGAGTTGAATTTCTTTCTTGGTCTTCAAGTTGCTCAGTTAGATGATGTAGTCTTTATTTATCAAGCTAAGTATGTTAAGGAAATGTTCAAGAAGTTTGGTATGGAATTTGCTAAACCAGTAAGTACCCCCATGGCTACTGGTTGTCACTTGAGTAAAGCTAAAGGATCTCCAGATGTTGATCAGACAGTATAGATCTATGATTGATGGCTTGTTTCATTTAATTGCATCTACACCAAATATTATGCAAGAAATTTGTATGGTGGGTAGATATCAAGCAAATCCTAAGAAATCTCGTGATGTGGCCATCAAAAGAATATTTAGATAATTAAAGGGAACTCTAGATTATGGCCCGTGGTACAAAAAGGATGGTGATTTCTCACTCATGGCTTACATAGATGCTAATTGGGTTGGTTGTGCGGATGAAAAAAGTACTAGTGGAAGCACATTCTTCATGGGAAGCATATTGGTCTCCTGCTTCAACAAGAAGCAAGATTCAGTGTCTTTATCCACTGCAGAAGTTGAATATATTATTGCAGCATCCTAGTACACTCAAGTGATGTTGATGAAGTAGAATTTCGAGGATGTCAAAATAGTTTATGGTGAGCTCATTCTTATTATGTGTGATAATACAACTGCAATGAATATTTGAAAGAATCTTGTAATGCATTCAAGAACCAAGCACATTTTCAATCCGACATCACTAGACTTGAGGGAGAATGTTGAAGAGAAGGAAGTCAAATTGGAGTATGTACCTACTAAGGATCAAATTGTAGACATTTTTAGTAAGGCACTTCCAAAGGATACTTTTGAGTATCTTTGGTAGAAGCTAGGGGTTATTGACCTTCTTTCTAACTAAGAGGCATATGGTGGTACACTGTCCAAGAGGACGACTTTAAGATATATCCTTTGTCTTGGATTGATGCTACGTGTTGATCTCAGGGAGATCAATAGGTTGGTTTGTTGTTACTAATTTTTTTTAGAAGGAGAGAACTATTTTGAGATAGAAATGAAAATTGTTTTATGTGGCCTTTGTCCTTGATATCAAAGGAGGATAAATATTGTTGATATGGGGAGGTTTGTAGTTGTGTTGCCATCAATGACAAAGGGGGAGATCGTTGGCAATATATGTTTCCATTGATGTCAACCTGATGTCTAACAATATGTGTTGTTTCTAATGATGTTTGGGAAGTTGGTCATTGATGTGTTGGTTCCCCCCAAAAAAGAGGTTTACACTGCAACGAGGCAGAGACCAAGCCGATTCTTATAGATATCTGTGGAGAAGCCAACTCCAACTTGTTAAAATCCTCGAGATTGGACCATCAGACAAGGGTTTGCAAACCCTTCTACACTTTGGGCCTTGCGAAAACCGGGAGGGTGATCCCTTAATGCATTTGCGACCTCTGCACCATTCTGGCAAATGACATTAAAACAAAACAGATAATCTCATTTAAAAGGCGTCAACAAAGAGGGAGAATGCTATAGAATGGCTAGTTCTCAATGATCCTAAACCATCTTTGGAGCTTGAGATGTCTTCAGTAAACAGTAATATGCGTAAAAATGAAAAGATATTCTGATATTCAGCAAATTAACAGTAAGTTGTCGGTGAGTTTTGAGCAGAAAATTGACATAAAAGACATTTACAAACTGTGATCAGTGCCTTATCCATTGGGCACCTAGATTTACAAGACATAAAATGAAAATATAACAGAATTTTATCTAATAGCATGAGATCTAAGAAAATATTGCCTTACAATATTTCTCATATGCATATCCCAACCCAAACTGCTTATCTAAATCCCTACATAAGCCCTATCACTCTGCAATTCCACTCAATCATTTAATTGGCCCCTTAGATCAAAGCATGAACAAAAAATACATAAACCACAACAGTGCAATGAATCAGAAAACCCTTGATTCTACTCACTCAAAACATGATAGAGTTACACACTGGAGAAATGGGTTTGAAACATGTTTTTATTTACTTAATTTGCCACTCTCTATTACGAAACATTTTACATATAACTCCTTCAAGAACCTGCATAAATATGACACTAGACTCTTATCTATTGCTCTATAAATGACTTTTACATCTTGCTCGTTTCCACCTAAAACTTGCTACAGGAACCTCTTGTTGGCATTATGGATGAATTGATTATGTGTTGCATTGATGTTTTATCATTGATGTCAACACTAGCTGTTATGGATGGTTACCGACAGACAGGTTTTGGTTACCGGTAGAAGATCTAGTGTTACCGGCAGAAGAGATCATCTGTTGGACACTTCCGACATATTAGGATCTATGGAATGTGATTGGTTACATGTGATACGTGCTTCTGGAGCATGTTTTGGTCAGTTGGTATTGGCTTGGTATTGGATACTATCATACACTTGTAAACCCTTACCGACATTGGTTTAAGGCTTTACCGACAGAGCTTTCACTGAGGAATCATGACATTATGCATAAGTGGTGTTGGTGCGACTTCTAGATGGATTTCAGGATGCTGAAGATGTTCTTTGATCGTGCTTCAACTACTTGAGGACATTTCTTTGGTGTGGTGGACCCAGAATAGGTCTTGTGCCTATATAGGTTATGGACCGGTGTCATGCTAGCATGTACTCTACACGTTACCGGGATGATTTACGAGGATTTATGGATTTGTTATTATTGTTTTGGTCTTAAGCCGACATGGCATATCATTGTAATATGGAATTATGTAATGATCTTATTGTAATATCTTTTAGGTGGCCGACCTAATTGGTTTAGGTCTTAGGGTTTGTATAAAATGATGTAAGATCTCATTGTAGATCATGGGGATTATGTATCATGGTCTTGGAATGCAATATCATATGCGAAGGAGATTTGGTCAATCATAGGTGATCGAATTGGGATTAAGGAAGAGGTCAAAGGCCTCAGGTATTGAGCTTAACTGGGATTGTAATCAGGCATGGTAGATGCTATCTCTGGTAGTTCACTTTATTGGATTGTTGTCCATTTATCTTGAGGTGGTTTTAACCTCTGTAGTCAGTGAGACTCTTTTTGTAATGAGCAGTATGCTCTAGGCAGTGTGCCTTCCTACATGTGCAAACCCCTCATTGTATCATATACTTTCTGCAGAAATATCATCTAACTGTGGGTAGGCTTCCCACCGTGGTTTTTCCATTTCTGGGTTTTCCACGTACAAATCATGGTGCTATGTGGTATGGTTGCTTTATCTGTTTAATTGTTGAGTTACATTGTTTACCGGTATTTGTGTATACTGGCATCTATTTCTGCTTTATCGGTATTTGAATGTTTATGTGCTCCTATGACTCTGAATTTTAGAAAATACTAAGTACAAAGACAAAATTCTGAACCTGTCTCTTGGCCTTGAGTTCTCTTTTATAGAGGGAACAAAACAAGCTACGGGCCAGGGGAAACCTGTCATTCAAAAGTGACCGCTTACCCATAATTCAGTTACAAAAGATTTCATTTAAGCAATGTCACAACCAAGACCAAATATCTGTAAGCGATTCATCATAGCACTTTATGCACCTTTTCTTCCCCTTTGCTGTTGTTGATGAAGATCTAAAATTGGCCCACCTTTTTGTTGCTCACGTCCAAAAGTGAATGCTATAAAGAATTAAAACCACCTGTCAGACTGTCACATCACATAGTTAGCTAACTATTTGATGTCCTCATTCATCCTTTAAATAAGTATTACTCCATTTAGCATATTCCTCTACTAACAGCCATTTGAAACCCATTACCTCATCATCTTTTGCCCTATATGGAGTATACTTAACTGCTACTTGATTTGCCTCCCTTTCAAAAGATTCAAAAAATGTGCTTGTGCATATTATCTTGTCCATGCTGTCCTCTAGCATGGTAGTATCTAAATCATCACAAATCAAGTCCACCTAGGTGTTGATGACTCTTTCTGCCTCTTCTTTCCAGAGTTGTAAAGGCTTGATTTCCCCATTTTCACCCTCAATACCCGACAAAAGTGTTTCATTCAATTCACTAAAAGTTCGCATCACCTCTCTTATTTTTTTTAATCACAATACCACCCTTTGGAGGGGGCACATAGATAGGTCTACTTTCTTCTAACCCATCTGTCTTGTGAGGTGGAGGAGGAGGTGAACCTGGTTGTTTCATCCTTGTCTGGCGAATTAGGGCTGCTTCTTCAGGTGTGATGGGTGTAGGTTGTTGCATTCTTCTTCTTTCAACTTGATGGTCGTGGGTTTCTTCAAGTCTAGTTTTCTTCTCCTTTAATACAAGAATTAACTCATCAAAATTGTTCATAACAAAATCAACTTTGGCATAGAATGAAGTGAATTTTCTTAATGGATCATAACTGGGATCCATTTTATGAACAATAGTCCATAGCTTCCTGAAAGCTATCCATTTTTCCTTCCTCCAATCCTGGGTCATGAAATCAAATTCATTTCTAATTATATCTTTAGGAAAATTGTGCTCATGAGGCAATGAACCTCCTTTTATTCTTTGCATGAAAATATTGTAGAATCCCTCTGGGTCACTGTGCCTGATTGTGTTGACCCCCAAGTGATATAGTGCAAAGAGTTTGTCAAAATGCACATATCCCCCTTTCATAATTGCAAAGTATGGAATGACAGTGTAATATGGGAAAATAGTTCCCTTGCCCTTACCCTTCAATTCCTTGTCATGAATACAACCTATTTGCCAGATTACTTCAACGAAACCTAATATCAAAGGTACATTAAAAGGTAGTACATGCGGCTGACTAGGGAAACCATAAACTCGGATAACTATACTGACCAGATAGGGGATAATATCCCCCCAATTATGCTCAATTTTCATGAGTGGCAACCTTTCCTTTGGTCTTACAAAATCAGGTAGCTGTGTGGGAATCCTTGGTGGATTCACATTTCAATCTTTGCCTCAATCTAGAAGCAAAACCATTATCAAATCTCACAAAACCCATGACATATCCATACTCCATAGTTGCACCGATATCTCAATATTATCAACTGTTCTTCTAAGATTCATGGTACCTTCAAAATAATAAGAGCATATGCATTAGCACTGAGTACCAATAAAAATGAGTGCTAAATACTTCATTCTTAATATCTAGCAATCCCTCATGAATCTTTTCTTCAAGATACGGTGTGAAGTCAAAAACCACTGTGAAATCAGGATGTTCAATCTGAATAGCCATATACATTAAATCCAATGACATGACTGTAAAAGGGTTGAAACCAAAAACTTGGCATAGAGAAAAGAAAGTGGCCTGTAGATATTTAGCGAAAGCACCAATAGGAAAATGCTCCACTGAACTTGGGCCAATGTGGTATGTTGTGTCTCCTGCTTTCGCCAAATCGGCTAGGAGGAGGCTGGATTTGATGAAACCTTTCATTTTGTAGTACTTAGCCTTTATTTCATTCAAATCCACTTGAATCAAGATGGTAGAAGGTACATACAAGTCAAAAAATTCTTGGAACTCCTCCCTTCGGATTGTCAACAAAACTTCTCCTCATTCCCCCTTATGACTCTTGAAACAGGGTCATATCTATCTGTAACTGCCTTGAGAAGGTCGACATCCATGAATACATTGGGCACCACTAACTTGCCCAAGTCATATTGCCATGCACTTGAGAATGGAGATTGCAAATTCCTCTGTCCATACCATAATTTAAACATCTCCACCCCAATCAAGGGTACCCTAGCATCTAAAATAGTATATGCTTTATCAATTAACCCTTCTCCTAGGGTTTTACCTTGTATAAGCCTCTACCCCTGATACTTATCATTTGTTGAGGGTTTCAATTGGTCGAGAAAGTCATGAAACAAATTTCTCTTCCGATACTCTATCTGTCCTGAGTGATTTCTTGAGGGAGCCATCCTACTTGATTAGGGCCCTTTTAACAATTACCAACAGATGGAGGAGGGAAACTAGGGCTTAACATGAGACTTAAAAATCTCAACACAAAATAATGAAAAATCTCACTCCTTTTATGCCAAGATTTTTTAACCCTATAACAATTCACAATCCTCTCACCACAATCACACAATTCACAACTTTCAATAGTTTTGAAAACACAAAAGGGGAATTTAACAACTTACTACTTTATATGCATCGGATGAAGCTCAATTCCACATTGCAAGAACTCGTTCAAATCTTCTTTAGCTCTAGAATCACCTTCTGGTCAATCCTGAATTGCTTTGTGAGTCGAGAATGATTTTGAAAAGGCTTTTATTATCATTCTGGAACCAAGAGTCACTGTCTTGTCTGCCATTATTGCTCATGTGAGTGGTAAACGACTCAAATTCATATTTGAACCAAGTTTGAAACTGGATCATTGATTCTCTCCACGATGACATATCGCACGATTCATACTAGTCAATCAGACATTGACCATCCCTTGTGGCAAGAGGACACATCAAAAGAATGACGTGGCACCCCCAACTCATCATCATCTTCATTGTCGTTAGCGACCCCCACCATTCGTCTTATCTTGACCCGCCCTAGACACGTGGCATCATCTTGCAATGTCGCGATCATTATCCTCCGAGCATGTTCAACCGCGTGGTAGCGAGAGTCGTCAGATCTGTTCAAGCTTTATCCTACTAGCCACGGTGTCCGCCTTCTCTAGCCATTTAAAGACCGAGCATCTTTTGATCAAAGATTAAAAGATCTTCGTCCATTAACACACGTGCAAATGGTAGGAAACTTTAGTAGCTCGACTGTTATCACAAAGGTATCGACAACAATACTTAAGGTCGGACTTAGGAAATTTTTATGCAGCTGATGAAATATTTAAAGGGAACCCACCTAGGAGAAATAAAACGTAGACTTGGAAAAAACAAGAACCACCAAACAAATTAATGCCTAGGACACAAAAAGGCCCCACCAACGTTACTAGAACCCTCAGACTTATGTGAAAAAAGGTAATGCGAAATTATAACCAGTTTAGGGGTTTTAACCAAGACATAAACAAAAATGCATAAAACCAAAGCCTGAAGCGTAAGACAGAGAGCAAGATAAAATCAAAATGACCAATATTTTGCCTAAGGCATGAAAATGTTTTTGCTAGGTCATTTTCGAGGCTATCATGATGTTGCTAATCATATTATTGCTGATGTTGTTGATAGGTGGTTATCTATAGAGGTTGATGGTTGTAGTTGCTTTGGGTTATGGATGTCCACCTTCTTTGGTGTTTGATTTCTATACTCCATCTGAGATGTTGTATTGCTGCTAGTGAAGATATTGTGTTGATATAATGAAGATATCGTTTGGATGAAGACTGATGATGATAGTTGAGGATGTGTTGTCATTGGTCCTCACACTCTTTTTAATGACGTCTTCGAAAAATTTGTAGTTTGATGAGTTATGATATGTAGGAAAAAATATTTAATGTATGGCTAGAAGAATGATTCACGTTCCTTCATTTTTGTCAATTTGGTCCTGCAGATTTGGACTTAAATTTTGTGTTTTGTGGACGTTGAACTAATATCTTTTTAGGTTCCTGCTGTTGCAACTAAAATGGTTTGTGATAGTTGTTTGCTGATAGTTTGGGTGTTTTCCAAAGGTGGTTTTACTAGTCTGGTAAATGCCTTACATTTCTCCACATTGATGTTTCAAGCACTGCGACTTGAAGGACATATTTCTAATGCATGTTGTCTCAGTTCCAATTTCAAATATTGATGTATTATGTAAGAAGGTTTACTAATGTTTTATCCAGGACTATGTCTCTTAGCAGTTTCACGATGAGCCATTATCGATGTGACAGTGAGAAAGAAGTGTTTGGATGTGTTAATGGATGTTCTATGAATGTCCTTATGTTCTCCCCATGGTGTTGGACGTTTAGTTTGATGCCACATTATGTTTGATGTTGTGTTTCTAGGTAATTATGGTTATTTGGCTTGCTCTTAATTCCTAATGATATGTACCAGCATTGGAGAGTTTGTTTAGTTGCGTTTAGGTCCTACCTATAGTGTGTGGGGATCTAGAATGAGTTATTTCATTTAGATGATGCATTTTAGGCTAACTAGTTGTGTGCTACATTGCTCATCTACATGTTACCTTGTTTCCAACTTTGGATTATGTGCACTAGTGTATATATGATTTGGAGCTAATAAAGAAGTGTAATATGATGTACTTAGGTCCTCTCTATCTCCGGGATTTGGCCGCATTCACCATAATTGTGTTTGGTGGCCAATGTGTTAGGACCTATGCTTGTCCCTTGCTTTGGCCGACCTAATTAATGTTTGTAATCAAGAAGATGGTATATATAGAAGATCAAATCAGTGTGATGGGGTGTCTTTAGAAGTATTAAGTTGTGACAAGTATAATGAAGTGATGAGTGAAGTGTTTCATGTGCAGGTACTTTCATGATCATATCATTTGCAGGGTGTTGTGATGCGAAGACAATGGATGTGGTGGTTATTATTGTTAGAGTTTGTTGCTTGTAACAGAAGTTCAAGGATAGTTTCATAGTTGGAGAAAGACTTTGTTTTTCTCATTCAAAGTTTTGATGATTATGTATCTTGCCTTGGAGCAGTGAGCTTCACCCTGCATGTCTTTTGTATCTTGCCCTAGAGCAGTGAGCTTCAACCTGTAAGTCCTATATATCTTGCCCTGGAGCAGTGAGCTTCAACCTGCATGTCTTTTGTATCTTGCCCTAGAGCAGTGAGCTTCAACCTGTAAGTCCTATATATCTTGCCCTAGAGTAGTGAGCTTCATTCAACAAGTCCTTTTGTATCTTGTCCTGGGATATGCATCTCAACTTACAAGTTTTCTAGGTTATATTTATCCACGGTCCTAATTTATCTTGTTGTAATGTCACTCTTCCTAAATTACTCTATTCTGCCCTTTGAAAGGGACGCAACCTTTCACAATCAGATTTGCACTATTATTTAAATCAGATCCGCACTTCTGATTTCCAAATTATCCCCCCATTCAAATGAGTTCTCTTCTCCCTTTTATACCTCATATTTGAGGGAGTCACAACTTTTCATTCCATGTGTTTTGGCCATTCATTAACTTTAATCAAATTTTAATCATATTTAGTTATATTATTTTATATTTTAATTTTAATTTTTTTGTACTTCAAATTTAATATTATTATTTATTATTAAATCATTTTTCAAAATGGAGACATTATAATCTGCCCCTCTTGAAATTGCTTATCCTCAAGAAATGATGGATTTTAACCCAATCTTTGCAATTACGAGGATTAGAAGCATGACACACATTTATGACCTTGAATGCAATTTTCTTTCCTAAACAAGTTCATATCCCTTTGGTTCCCTCTCATTATTCTCATATTCTAAGATAACCAGAAATGGAAATCTCATGATGATAGGGATATATTTATAGTAATCATATCAGGTATGAGCCAAACATGGGGCATACACATAAAAACACAGAGCATACACATGGGTATATGCAAACACAGAGCAAACACATAAATACACATATTGTTAGATTACGTCTTATTAACTAGATTGATTCATCTTTACCATGCAGGATGGCAGGATCATGCTCTAATACCACTTGTAATATACCTCTTCCTAAATTACTCTATTCTACCCTTTGAAAGGGACGCAACCTTTCTTAATCATGTCTGCACTTCTTATTTAAATCAGATTTTCACTTCTGATTTCCAAATTATCCCCCCCTTCAAATGAGTTCTCTTCTCCCTTTTATACCTCTTATTTGAGGGAGTCACAACTTTTCATTCCATGTCTTTTGGCCATTCATTAACTTTCCTCATATTTAATTATATTATTTTATATTTTAATTTTAATTTTTTTCGCATTTTAAATTTATTATTATTTATTATTAAATCATATTTCAAAGTGGGGACATTACACTTGTATAATGGTTATATATATATATATTTATGCATTCTAGAACTAAGTCTACACATTGTACTCCAACTGGGAATGCGACAACCTCCATTAATCCACTCTTAGTAATTGGATGTCTATTAGGATTGTTTACCATTTTTTAAATTTCATTCAAATCGACATACCTAAATCATGTGTCACCAATGTCAAGCATCGAGCTGGAAGGTCTAACCAAATGTTTATGACCTTGGTACTTATACGTCATCTTGCTTTAGAATTGGAACACTTAGCGAAACCTACTGATTGATGCAGAGCAAGGGTGGCTATCACCTTATTGATACCATTTCTGCCAATAAAGATGGCTTCCAAACTTTAAGTGCAAGTTTCAAATCCCTAATTGGTGGATTTCTCTTCTAAAGGCCTAGTTTCCCTAGTAGTACTTCAAAATAGGTATTTCTAGCATATCTTTCAAGGCATGCTCAATCTTCAAATTTTGGTTACCATTCAGGATACCCTTTATGCCCCTTGTTTTAACATATCCAATTTGTGAACAGGGTTGTTTTGGAACAAGTCCCTCAATAATTAACTGGTAATGCTGCAACTAGGCCTAATTAGGTCTACTTTCTAGAGCAACTATGTAATCTTTCGACTCCAAATTTCTAGACTCCACTCTAAGGCCTTCGACACATCATAGGAGGTCAGTATATGTAGGTTTCATAAACTAGTTTGTTCACCACGTCACTCTTCTTCAAAACCCTATGGCTATTTCATTTCAAGTCTAATACATAGAGATATTAGGCTTGGGCATCACCAATTTCACCTCTAACACCCTTTCATGCTACTGCAAACTTCAAAAACAGTAAAAGAACTCCAAATACTTCCATTCCACCGAGTTTGGGAGTTTTCCACTAGTGGAATGGCTTCAATTCATTATTTTTTTGTGCTCAAACTCTCAAACCTAGGGTTTCAGGACAAGTTTCAATAAATTGGTTTTAGAATGCTCAAAACTAAAAGGAAAACAATGAAACCAAAACCAAATGAGAGAGGATTCAACACTCTATCCACCACACCCAGTTTCAGATCATGGATCCTCCATACAAGGCCATACAAATGTCTGCAATAGCAACAAAGCTGTCAAAATGCAAGAAAATAATGTATCTTTAATTGCTTGAACTTCCCCCAATGTCATCAACCAATCCATTGGGTGTTGGAATAGGGCTATTTATATGTTTTACCAATATTTCCAACAGCTGGCAACTAACATTTAAATTACAACTAACAAAACCATAATTGGCCCGTTATGATAACATTTGCAAGAAAAAGTTGTTTGACACCGTTAGCAACTTTTGGCAAGTTTTTACATGACTCAAAATGACCTCCTAAGACACTAACCTAACACAATCAAATACAAAATTGTCTAAAAGACCTTATTCCCTGACCAAAACATAATGACAAAGCAAATATGCCAAAATGGCCTTAGGGAGGCATGAATGCACTAGGTGCTCCTGCACCATACTCCCGGGGTGAACAAGAATCTCATCTCCCTCTTGAGATCAGGTCTTGGACTGCAATTCCATGCTTCTTGATGTCCTCCTCTGTCATCCATGTTGCATCTTCATTAGGGAGACCTTTCCATTTCACTAGGTACTCATTATACACTGTGTTTAGTTCTCTTGACTTCTTTAGTGTCCAAAATGAATTCAAGCTTCAATGGTTCACCTGGGGGTAAATCCTTGACCCAATGTTCATCTGGATCTCTTGATAAACATGCATCTTCACCTGCAATAACAGATCCTTTAAAAGGATATAGGTTAGAAATATTAAAAATTGGAGATATAGCAACTCCAGGAGGGAGTTCTATCTCAAAGGCATTTTCTCCAAACTTGTGGACCACTTTACATGGCCCAATCTTCTTCATTTGCAACTTTCTATACTTTCCCTTGGGTAGCCTTTCCTTCTTCAAGTGTGCCAAAACTAGATCTCCCACCTTGAATTGAACATCTCTTCTTTTCAAATCTACATGTTGCTTATACTTCTCACCACTCTTCTTGAGATTTTCTCTTGCCTACTCATGTATGTTCTTCATGGCCATTGCAAACTCTTCTCCTTCAACACTCCTCTCTATACCACTCAAATCTTGGATTTCAAACACTCCTCTAGGTTTCGTACCATAAACTACCTCAAATGGGCTTTTACCAATGCTTCTATTGATGGAAACATTATATGCATATTCAACCTGTGTAAGAACCAAGTCCCATTGTTGTGCATGCTCTTTTGTGGGGCATCTAAGTAAATTTCCAAGTGATATATTGACTACTTTAGTCTGCTCATCTGTTTGTGGATGATAGGCAAAATTAAAGGTCAAGTTTGTACCCAACTTCTTCCAAAGGGTCCTCCAGAAGTGACCTACAAACTTTGAATCCCTGTCTTAAATAATAGTAAATGGCAAACCATGAATTTTGACCACCTCCTTGAAAAAAAGCCTACAATATGTGATGCATCATTTGTACTCCTACATGGTATGAAATGTGCCATTTTACTAAACCGATCAACCACAACAAACACACTATCATGACCCCTTTGAGTTTTGGGCAATCCTAACACAAAATCCATACTTATGGATTCCCATGGTCTATTTGGGATTGGTAATGGCTGGTAAAGACCTGCATTAGTACTTCAACCCTTGGCCTTTTGACAAACTACACATCTTTCCACAAACTTTCTAATGTCACTTTGCATTGGGCCAATAGTAGTACCTTCTTACCCGCTCCAAGGTTTTGTCCACACCAAAATGACTACCTAAAGTGCCACAATGTTTCTCCTTAATTAGATTTACCCTCATTGAATACTTGGGAAAGAATAATTGAGCCCCCTTGAACAATAATCCATCTTGCGACAAGAAATCAGAATATTCCTCATGGAAAGCACCATGAAACTGATTACAAACAACATAGATATCTTTAAAGTCATCGTCACTTTCATACATACCTTTCAAGGAATCAATACCTACACTTTGGAGTTGAATTTCTTGAACCAACAACATCCTCCTACTTAGTGCATCCACCTCCTTGTTGGATTGCCCTTTTTGGTGCTTGATTGTGAAGGTGAAGCTTTGTAGATACTCTACCCAATTCATGTGCCTATTATTGAGCTTATCCTAACTATTAAGAAATTGTAAAGCATGATTGTCAGTGAAAACAATAAATTCTTGAGGAAGGAGATAGTGTCTCCATTTATTCAATGCTTAGACCATAGCATACATCTCCAAATCATAAGAAGAGTACTTCTTCTTTGATTCATTAAGTTTATCACTGAAAAATGCTACAGGTCTTCCCTCTTGGCTCAAAATTGCCCCAATGGCATTCCCACTTGCATCACACTCAATTGTGAAGACCTTATTCAAATCAGGTAGGGCCAAAACGGGTTGTTGTGCCACTCTTTGCTTTAGGTATTGAAAGATTTTCTCTACTTCATCAATCCACACAAACCTTTTCCTCTTATACCCTTTGATGGTATTAATAATTGGAGAGAAGATATGACATAAATTCTTTATAAATTTCTTATAAAAACTAAACAATCCATGAAAACTTCTTACCTCCCCTATTGATTTTGGAGTAGGCCAATTGAGAATGGCTTCTACTTTGTTGGGATCCATCTTCAAAGAGCCCTTAGAAATCACAAAACCAAGATACACTAGCTCCTTCATGAATTCACACTTCTTGAGGTTTATCATCAACTTCTCCTCGTGTAGCCTCTTCAAGACCATGTCAAGGTGCTGCAAGTGTTCCTCCTTAGTCCATCTGAAAACAAGTATATCATCCAAGTAAACAACCACAAACTTACCTATGAAGGGCTTCAAGACCTCATTCATTAACCTCATAAAAGTACTTGGTGCATTTGAGAGTCCAAATGGCATAACAAGCCATTCATACAATCCTTCATTTGTCTTGAAGGCAGATTCTTCCACTCATCCCCCTCTTTGATCCTAATATGATGATAGCCACTTTTGAGGTCTATCTTTGAGAAGTAACATGTCCCTCCAAGAAAATCCATCAAGTCCTTCATTCTAGGCATAGGGAATCAGTATCTTATTGTGATCTTCTTAATTGCCCTTGAATCGGTACACATTCTCAAATCTCCTTTCTTTTTAGGTGTCAAAATGGTGGGAACAACACATGGGCTTAAATTCTCCCTTATTAGGCCTTTGTCTAACAACTCTTGGATGTGCCTTCTTATCTCTTCATTCTGTTTAGGAGTCATCTTATATACAGCTTTGTTGGGTAAGGTTGCACCGGATATAAGATCTATGTGATAGCTTACATCTCTCATAGGTGGCAAAGAGTTAGGAAGCTCATCTACTGCAATGTCATGGTATTATTCAACAAGGCTTGAACCTCACTAGGTATCTCATTAGCCTTGGTTGTTGTCATGATTGATTTAGGTCTGATTACAATGGCATATCCCTGTCCACCTTCTTCTTTCATGGTTTTCAAGAATTCTTTTTCTCCAACCAGCATTACACTAGACCCAATTTGCTTGTCTATGCCTTCATCTTGCAATGGTGTGAGTGTGAATGAAGTCCCATCCTTATCTATCGCATATGTGTTCTTTTGCCATCATGTTTAGCCCTCCTATCATATTGCCACGGTCTCCCTAAAAGCAGATGACACACATCCATTGGGATGATTTCACACAAGATTTTGTCTCTATACCCTCCACTGTTGAATTCTACTCATGTTTGCTCATTAACCAAGAGTACTTGTTGGACTTTATTCAACCAGGAGACCTTATAAGGAGTGGGATGTGGGACTCTCTTCATGTTCAACTTTTATACTATCTCTAAGGAAACCAAATTATAAGTAGAACCGAAATCAACAATGACCTTACATACCTTGCCTTGAGATTTGCAAGTGAGTTTGAACAAGGATTTCCTTTGTGGAGGTTCTCTCGTTGTAGGCATTTTGATTAATGTCCTTCTCACCATCAAAGATTCACCTACCTCTGGAGCAGCATGTTGAGTTGCGGAATTTACACTTTCATTGCCTTCCTCTTGCACCAATTGTGATCACCTCTCACCTCCATATGAAGTTGTAAATTGTTTCTCTAGACACTTCCATGCTTGATGACCAAATTGGTTACATTGATAACTGTTGGCATAACTGATGGTGTTGGCACAACCGGTTCATTAGTTAGTATTGTCATTAATGAACACTTACTGGTGAATAAGTCCAAGCTCATAGGCAAGAAGGTGTGGTAAACCTCAATGGTTTACTCATGGCTGCAAACAGTATGGATGATTCAGTGCTTCCCTAAGATGCATCATTGACACACTTAAGCAGTGTGTTGGTCGATGACTAATCGGTTGAAGTATAAACAGAGTAGTTGACTGGTTAGTCAAGCATTCGATAGGTGTTGAGATCAGTTTCTTTAACTGGCAATTGAAATGATGATGCGGTCACAGGAGGTGACTTAGAGTGCAGTTTAGTAGTCTTATGTATGACCAGAACATTCTAGATAGATAGGTGACCAATCTGCTTGATGATCAATGACCGGTGACAAAAGATGAAGAGTTACACTAGTGAACTGGTGATACAGGTTGAAGAATGATATCCACCAAGAATCTCAAAGCAGTGACCGGTAAGTTGGATGCGATGACCAAAGGTGAGTCAATTAGGATGAGATATCATCAAACAAACTGTTAGTGAAGTCTACAACAGTTAACAACCAGTTATGGCGAGATTTGTACGAATTTTCCGGTTCGCATTAAAAAGACAGAACACGATAGAGAGGTTGCTAAAATTATGAGTTGCGGTGGCAGATAAGGATGAGCTGCTGGTGAGAATGATGGAGAGCGCCCAGAGAAAGTGCGGGAAGATTTGGATTTTAAATCTACCAAGTTTGAGGTTTGAACTCATTTAGGAAATATGAGTTATGTGTTGAAAAAAAATGGTATAAAGGTTTTTGGCGAAAACCAAAAAGTTTGATCGTAAAAATTGCTAAGTGCAATTTTGAAGAGAGGCGATCTAGCAAGGTGAGAAGAGTGCAAAATTGCTAAGTGAATAGCAGAGTGGTGAAGAGAGTTTGCAGAGCTTGGATAGTGTGAAGAGTAGAGAAAGAATGCAGAGCACTAGTAGAGTGCAGAGCAAGTGTAACTGGTGGTCAAAACAAAGAGCTTCAATTGGATCTAATTAAGCTAAGAGTATCTATTACAACAGATTATTCTCTCTGTTGTTTTTTAATAACTACAACAGTAAAATCCCTTAACCGAGTGGACTTTAACAGGTCCCTTTGTAAAATCCCTTAACCAGGTGACATCTTAATTGATGATTCTAAGTCCTTTAACAAGGCTACCTCTAACAGGGTAAAGGTTCTATTAGGCCTTGAAAAAAATCGCTTAACTGGGTGGCACCAGATAGTGTCTTTGTAATCTCCTAACAGGGATGGCTCCTCACCAAGCGTACTTCAGAAGAATGCAGATTTTGTGAGTTTATACTTACATCGTGGTTTTCTCCCATTTGGGTTTCCACATGATAAACCTTGTTGTTCATGTGTGATTGATTTTATGTGTGCATGTTTCTTATTAATGTTGCCTATACTGATAAGTGTTAAGTTTGAGTAGAAACTTTGATTAAAGTTAAATCCGGTAAAACCGGTATAGTGTTGATTCACCCCTCCCTCTCAGCACCGATGGGGACCAACAATTGGTATCATAGCACTAGTCTTTAGATTCAGAGGAGATTAACAACTTAAGGAAAGATCCAAGATGATACTAAAGGAAGGCCCCAAGTTCTCTAAGGAGAATTACACATCATGGTATGGTATAATGAAGCTCTACCTAAGAATCCTATGATATCAATATTGGAATCATGTAAGCATATAGTACAATGAACCTACAGGGGTTCTCACTGCAGATCAGATCAAAGAGAAGCAAGATAACATCACAACTATGGAAGTGATTGCTAGTACTCTATTTGATAACGAGTATGTTGAGATTCAAGATCTGAAAACAACCTATGAGATGTGGAATAAGCTGAAGACTATTTATGGAGGAGATCCTCATGTACAAAAGGCTAAGGTGGACAGTTGGAGAGGAAAATTTGATGAGATGAGGATGCAATAAGGAGAGAATATAGAACAGTACAACAAAAGAACTAAGGATGTGGTAAATTCCATCATAAATGTTGGAGGAAAACTTGAGAAAGATGATGTGGTTAGCAAAATCTTGAGAACCTTGCTACCACAATATGCCATAAGGGTTTCTGCAATTCAGGAACTCAAATATTTGGGAACAGTTAATGTTACACTTGACTCCCTGATTGGTAAGTTGACTACCTTTGAACTGAGGAACTATGATAACAATATGCCAAAGATTGGTGCAGCCTTCAAATCTTCCATGACACTTGCACCAACAACGAGAAGAAAATAAACCAGAAGTAGTTCTATTGCAAGAACCGGTCATTCTCATGAACATGACAACTTGTTATCTGAAGGACCCGAACAAGATGAGCTTGAAGCTTTAATAGCAAGAATGTTGTCAAGAGGAAAATGAAAGTACAAAGGTAAACTACCCCTGAAGTGTTTCTCTTGCAATCAAATAGGTCATATTGCATCTAGATGTCCTGACAATGATAGGAAGGATGACTTTAGAAGATACAAAGAGAAGAACAAGAAGAAGTGCTATCTTGCAGAAGGAGTTACCGATGAAGAATCAAAAGGATCTGATGGAGAAGGGATTTCATTTGTAGTGGTAAAGGAAGATAGCAAAGAGGAAAGTGATATGACGCTGATTTGCAGTTCAAACCGGTGTGGAGACTAGGTAATTGACAGTGGTTGCACTCACCACATGACTGGTGATAGGAACAAATTCCTCAACATGGAGGACTATGATGGAGGATTGGTGAGATTCGGCAATGATGCTCCATGTGCTGTAAAAGGTAAGGGATCTATAGCCCTAAATGATAAAATCAATTGTGAAGATGTTTACTGGGTAGAAGGGCTAACGTATAGTCTGTTAAGTGTTGTACAACTTAACAATAAGGGTTACCGGTTAGAGTTTGATGAAGGAATATGCAAAATAAGTGATAAATCAGGAGGTCTGATTGCTATCGGTAAACAAACTAGAGGTAATTTGTTCTACCTAGGCACCACTGTAGGAAGTTTCCTAATGGAAAAGGTAGAAGACATTTGGTTGTGGCACAAAAGATTGTGTCATGTTAATTTTGATAGCATAGCAAAGGTTAGTAAAATGAAGTATGTCAGAGGTATGCCTAACATTATGAAACCTGAGAATGTTATGTGTAAAGAATGTCAACTAGGAAAGTTGACCAGATCTAGTTTCAGAAGAAAATCTTATTCATTTGAGAATGTGTTGGACTTAGTGCATATAGATTTGTGTGGTCCTATGAGGACTAAGAGTTTCTATGGGAACTAGTACTTCATGTTGTTTGTAGATGATTTCTCAAGAATGATGTGGGTTGTATTCTTGAAAGAAAAATTTGAGGCCTTTCACATATTTAAGATCTTCAAGGCTCAAGTGGAGAGAGGAGCCGATAAGAGTCTAAAATGTTTGAGATCAGATAGAGGAGGAGAGTTTACTTCTCAAGAGTTCATAAATTACTGTGAAGAATAGGGGATTATGAGGCAGATGTCTGCACTTAGAACACCTCAACAGAATGGGGTTGCTGAAAGAAGAAACAAAACTCTAATTGATTGTGCGAGGACTTGAATGATTTAGAAGGTATTCCACATATCTTCTAGAGAGAAGGAGTGAGTACTGATATGTATACCTTGAACCAGATACAGGTGAAGAAGGGGACACATAAGACTGCCTATGAATTATGGTGTGGATACTCACCCAATATGAGTTACTTCAAGGTATTTGGAAGCAGGTGCTACATCAAGAGGGATGAGTACTTTGGAAAGTTCGATCCTAAGAGTGATGAAGGAATCTTCTTAAGTTACTCCACAAAGAATAAAGCATATTGGTGTTTGAACAAAAGGACCGGCAAGATTGTGGAGAGTGCAAATGTCAAAGTAGATGAGTTCTTTGAGAAAAATGAACAGGACAACAAGAGTGAACCGGAGGACTATCAAGGATTTGATTACAATGTATCGATTGAACCTGCTATAGAGTGTAGCTGCAAATGAGGAAGTATGTGAAGTAGAACCTACACAACTGGTAGGAGAAGCTTTAAGAAATAAACCGACACCACCAAGGTATGTCAGAAACAATCATTCTGTTGACAATATTATTGGTGATAAAAATGCAAGAGTATTGACTAGAAGAAAAGCAAGGGAGAGTACCTGTTTGCTCTCTAAAATTGAGCCCAAAACAACAAAGGAGGCTCTAAAAGATGAAGACTAGATCAAAGCTATGGAAGAAGAACTAGAGCAGATTGAAAAAAATGAAACTTGGAACCTTATGCCCAGACCGGAGAATAAAAACGTGA
This sequence comes from Cryptomeria japonica, assembly GCF_030272615.1. Taxonomy (NCBI): domain Eukaryota; kingdom Viridiplantae; phylum Streptophyta; class Pinopsida; order Cupressales; family Cupressaceae; genus Cryptomeria; species Cryptomeria japonica. The sequence continues at coordinate 50,855,005 of NC_081407.1, read as the reverse complement.
TAGGCACCAAGTGGGTGTTTAGAAACAAAATGGATGAAAACGGTCAAGTAGTAAGAAACAAAGAAAGGTTAGTATGCAAAGGGTATGCACAAGAAGAAGGTTTGGATTATGGAGAGACCTTTGCACCGGTGGCCAGACTGGAAGGGGTCAAAATCTTGCTTGCTTATGCTGCTTACTGGAAGTTCAAGGACTACCAAATGGATGTCAAATCGGTATTCTTGAATGGTGTTCTAGAGGAAGAAGTGTACATTGAGCAACCAGAAGGGTTTGCTTCAAAAGATGGAATAAATATGGTATGTAAGTTGAAGAAGGCTTTGTATGGGCTAAAACAAGCACCAAGAGCTTGGTATGAGAAACTGCACTCATACCTGATAAGTATAGGGTTCATGAGAACTAGTGACAATAATAACTTGTATTTGAAGAATGGAAAAAAAGGAAAACATCTGATTGCAGAGATTTTTGTAGATGACATCATCTTTAGAGGAGATGATGAAATGAGCAAAGATTTTGCAGAAGAAATGAAGAAAGAATTTGAAATGTCCATGATCGGTGAAATAAAATTCTTCATTGGTCTGCAAGTATCTCAGCTAAAGAATGGTATATTCATTAGCCAGACCAAATATATAAGGGAAATATTGAAGACCTTTGGAATGGAAGATTCCAAACCTGTTGGAACTCCGATGGTTACAGGTTGCAAGCTTTCCAAAGACAATGAGGCTAATGAAGTGAATGAGACACTATATTGATCTAGGATTGGTAAGTTGCATACTATGCAGTGCACAGTAGACCGGATATAGCAAAAGAAGTTGGCTTGGTTGCTAGATTAATTGCAAGTCCTAAAGAGACTCAGATGGTGGCGGTCAAGAGGATATTCAGGTACCTTAAGGGGACTGATGAGTATGGTCCCTGGTATCCACGTAAGGGAAATTTAAACTTAAGTGTCTTCACCGATGCAGATTGGGCGTGGAACATTGATGACAAAAAGAGCACTAGTGGAGGTGCATTCTTTCTTGGAGATAGGATTGTCATAGACAAGCAAGAAACTGAACTGTATCTCTCAATCCATAGCTGAGGTGGAGTATGTGGCTATTGCAATCAACTGTACACAGGTAGTATGGATTAAGTAGATCTTGGAAGGTATCCAAGAAAATGTGACTGAACCTATGGTAATACACTATGACAATACAAGTGCCATCAACATATCAAAAAACCCGGTAATGCACTCTGAAACCAAGCATATTGCAATAAAATATCATTATCTTAGGGAATCAGTGTAGGACAAAGAAGTTAGACTGGAATATGTGTCAACCAAGGAACAGGTTGCAGACATATTCACCAAGCCGCTACCTAAGGATACTTTTGAGTATCTCAAAGGTAAGCTAGGGGTAATTCCCCTGCATGCTCTAAGGTGAGTGAAGATCGGAACAACATCAATCCGGTATGATTTTCATGCAAATTCTATGTATTTGGATTGATGATTATGGACTACTCTTGTTAGGGGGAGCAGCCATTGCACTATGTGAAATAGGATGTCTAGACTACACCTTTGGCATTGTTGTCAGAGGGGGAGTGAAGTCAGATAGAACATGAAGGGAAATGAAGTCAGATGTGATATGAATGGAAGCCAATGAAAGGGGGAGTGAAGTCAGATGGAACATGAAGGAAAATGAAGTCAGATGTGATATGAATGGAAGCCAATGAAAGGGGGAGATTCAAACAGAGCAGCTGATCGGTAAAACAGAAGCAAAAGTGATTGGTTGCTAAAAGAGAAGTTTGAATTGTTCCCATTAATGCCAAAGGGGGAGATTGTTGGCATAACTGATGGTGTTGGCACAACCAGTTCATCAGTTAGTATTGTCGTTGATGACCAACACTTATCGATGAATAAGCCCAAGCTCATAGGCAAGGAGGTGTGGTAAACCTCAATGGTTTACTCATGGCTGCAAACAATATGGAGGATTTAATGCTTCCCTAGTATGCATCATTGACACACTTAAGTAGTGTGTTGGTCGAAGACTAATCTATTGAAGGATAAATAGAGTAGTTGACCAGTTAGTCAAACATTCGATAGGTGTTGAGATCAGTTTCTTAAACTGGTAGTTGAAATGATGATGCAGTCACAGGAGGTGACTCAGAGTGTAGTTTAGTAGTCTTATGTACAACTGGAACATTCTGGACAGACAGGTGATCAGTTTGCTTGATGATCAGTGACCAGTGGCAAAAGATGAAGAGTTACACCAATGAACCGATGATATAGGTTGAAGAATGATATCCACTGAGAATCTCAGAGCAGTGGCCGGTAAGTTGGATACGATGACCAAAGGTGAGTCAATCAGGATGAGATATCATCAAATAAACTGCTAGTGAAGTCTACAACAGTTTACAACCAGTTAAGGCGAGATTTGTGCGGATTTTCCAGTTCGCATTAAAAAGACAGAACGTGACCTAGAGGTTGCTAAAATTATGAGTTGCGGTGGCATATAAGAATGAGTTGCTGGCGCGAATGATGGAGAGCGCACAAAGAAAGTGTGGGAAGATTTGAATTTTAAATCTATTGAGTTTTAGGTTTGAACTCATTTAGGAAACATGAGTTACGTGTTGGAAAAAAATGGTATAAAGGTTTTTGGCAAAAACCAAAAAGTTTGATTGTAAAACTTGCTAAGTGCAATTTTGGAGAGAGGCGATCTAGCAAGGTGAGAAGAGTGTAGAACTGCTAAGTGAATAGAAGAGTGATGAAGAGAGTGTGCAGAGCTTGGATAGTGTGAAGGTAGAGAAAGAATGCAGAGCACCAATAGAGTGCAGAGCAAGTGAAATGCAGAGCACCAGTAGAGTGTAGAGCAAGTGTAATCGGTGGTCAAAACAAAGAGCTTCAATTGGATTTGATTAAGCTAAGAGTAGCTATTACAACATATCATTCTCTTTGATGTTTTCTAATACATACAATAGTTGAATCCCTTAACCTGGTAGACTTTAACAGGTCCCTTTGTAAAATCCCTTAACCGAGTGACATCTTAATTGATGATCCTAAGTCCTTTAACAAGGCTACCTCTAACACGATAAAGTCTCTAACAAGCCTTGAAGAAAATCCCTTAACCGGGTGGCACCTGGCAGTGTCTTTGTAATCTCCTAACAGGGATGGTTCCTCACCGGGCGTACTCCAGAAGAGTGCAGATTTTGTGAGTTTCTACTCACACCATAGTTTTCTCCCATTTGGGTTTCCATGTGATAAACCTTGTTGTTCATGTGTGATTGATTTTATGTGTACATGTTTCTTATTAATGATGCCTATACTGATAAATGTTAAGTTTGGGTAGAAACTTTGATTAAGGTTAAATCTGGTAAAACCAGTATAGTGTTGATTCACCCCTCCCCTCTTAGCACTAGTGGGGACCAACAATAACATCTACCTGAGAAGGTATTTGAACCTCTTCCTTGTCCACCAAATCCGACTCTTGAGTTTGATCTCCTACCTCTGAAATTGCCTCTTGACTCCCCACTTTGTTCATTATGGTTGCTTGTCTCTCCTGGTTGGTTTTGTGACTATCCTCTTCCTCCAAAGTTGCCTTTACCTCTGAAATTTTTCCCTTTGCCTCTACCTTGTTTCTCTTGTCTTCTTTTTGTCTTTACCTCAACCTTGATTGCTTTCTTGTAGCACTCTTCCACTGTTCTAGGTGTGGTGAGACTTAACTCATCTTCGATTTTATACCTCAAACCATTGAGATATCTTGCCACCATGTCTTCTTCATCCTCTTCATGCCCTGTCTTTATACTCAACTTATAGAATTCCTCTGTCTATGCTTGCACATCCATCTCTTTTTGTTTTATATTGTGAAGCCTTTTGAGCAACGGGATTTTGTAATCACTTGGTAAAAACTTCCCTTTCTTCCTTCTTTCATTATACACAAAGTCCCACCAAAGCAAAGCATGTCCTTTCAACTTTGATTTTGCCACCTTCACCTTTTGATCTTCTTGTACATCTTCACACTCAAAATGATTTTCCAATGCTCCTATCCAATCTAGGAGTTCCTCTCCATCTAACCTTCCTCCACATGTGGGAAAATCCACTTTGGTCTTATGACCATCTCCTTTGACTGTTTTCAAGAGCCTCATCATCCTCAAGTCTTCAAGGTCCATCTCTTCCTCTGACCCTTCTTGGGAATCCTCCTCTTTCCCTCGATCACTTACATCCCCCGTGACCTCATCTCTTCTCTAACTTGATTCTAGGGTTTCAATCCTTGCATCCAACCTCTCTTCTAACTCTTTCATCTCCTTAGCATGCTGCTACTTCAACTCACTTACTTCCCTTGCAATGGCATTTCCCTTTGGAGGCATTTTGCTCTATCTTCTAGACAACAATCAAACTCGGTTTCCATTAATTAGACCTATGCTCTGATACCAATTGATGCAGAGCAGGGGTGGCTATCACCTTATTGATACCATTTCTCCCATGAAAGATGGCTTCCAAACTTCAAGTGCAAGTTTCAAGTCCCTAACTGGTGGATTTCTCTTCTAAAGGCCTAGTTTTCCTAGTAGTACTTTAAAATGGGTATTTCTAGCATATCTCTCTAGGCAAGCCCAACTGTCAAATTTTGGTTACCATTCAGGATACCCTGTATGCCCCTTGTTAACATATCCAATTTGTGGATAGGGTTGTTTTGGACCAAGATCCTCAATAATTGACTGGTAATGCTGCAACTAGGCCTAATTAGGTCTACTTTCCAAAGCAACTATGTGATCTTTTGACTCCAAGTTTCTAGACTCCACTACAAGGCCTTCAACACATCATAGGAGGTTAGTATATGCAAGTTTCATCAACTAGTTTGTTCACCAAGTCGCTCTTCTTCAAAACCCTATGGCTTCTTATTCATTTCAAGCCTAATACATAGAGATATTAGCCTTGGGCATCACCAATTTCACCTCTAGCACCCTTTCATGCTCTTGAAAACTTCAAAAATAGTAAAAGAACTCCAAATAATTCCATTCCACAGAGTTTGGGAGTTTTCCACTGGTGGAATGGCTTCAGTTCATTATTTTTTTGTGTTCAAACCCTCAAACCTAGGGTTTCAGGACAAGTTTCAATAAACAGGCTTTAAAATGCTCAAAACTAAAACAAAAACAATGAAACCAAAACCGAATGAGAGAGGATTCAACTCTCCATCCAACACACCTAGTTTCAGATCATGGATCCTCTGTACAAGGTTATACAAATGTCAGCAACAACAACAACAAAACTATCAAAACACAGGAAAACAATGTATCTTTTATTGTTTGATATTCCCCCAATGTCATCAACCAACCCATTGGGTGATGGAACAAGTGATGCAACAGGGCTATTTATATGTTTTTCTGATATTTCAAATGGTTGGCAACCAAAATTTGAATTACAACTAACAAAACCATAAGTGGCCTATTATGACAACATTTGCAAGAAAAAGTTGCTTGACAACGTTAGCAGGTTTTGGAAAGTTTTTACATATGACTCAAAATGACCTCCTAAGACACTAACCTAGCACAATGAAATACAAAATGGTCTGAAAGACCTTATTCCCTGACCAAAACATAATGACAAAGAAAATATGCCAAAATGGCCTCAGGGAGGCATGAGTGCACTAGGTGGTCCTGCACTGCTGATTTTATGAAAAACTTGGCAAAATTTTCACTAACAAAAACAAAACTGGATATTCTCAATCAAAATTTAATATCAAAAGCTTGAACTCTACTTTTACCAAGAATGGATTTGAATACTTACTAATTTATAGCTTGATATGCACCAAAATTTTGTGATTATGAAGCCCTTTCTTGTGCTTTTATGCTCTTGTATTCATCTTTTGGATGCTCTTAGAAAATGGGAGCTAATTATCTTAGAACAATATATATTAGGATGCTTTATGCAATAAGGTCTATTAATTGCACTCCAATACTCTCTTTGACACGATATTAATGGGGTATGCATTGGTAGAAAAACTCTTTCAATTTGCTTTAGATCTTTTTGAGAAAAAATATCTTGGAGAGAGAGTTTGAAGTGACATAGGTTTTATGAACCCTTTTAGAGCTTGTCATTGGTTTCTAAACCTTTTTCAACATCAGCCTTAGATTAAATTCTCTTTTTTGTTATTTCTTGTTGTGTGGGGGAAAAAGTGACACTAAGCAAACATGCCCTAATCTCATTTTCAATCACACACTTGTGGAATACGAAAGAGCCTAGAGGTATCACACAATTGGCTACTTCTTTTTGTGGAAGAGAGAGCCACGGGCTACCTATTAGGATTTCTATTCCTTTGTTGTAATTGAAAGATAAAATGATGCAAGTTCAATCCCTAACCCCAAAGTGCAAGTATGAAATAATAACAAGATTGCAGAATTGAACTTAAACTATGGAAAGCTGTAAACACAAGGACAAGACAAGAATGCAAATGCGTACCTGGTGTTAAAATCTGAGTGAAAATGTTCGGGACGGGGGCGCGGGCGCCACTATCCTGATTCTGCTCCTGAAACTGTTGTTTTGCAACCTGAAAAGCTGTCAGAAAGTTGCTGAAAGTTGCTGTCTGACAGAGGGACCAGGGCGCCCAGCGCCCCTGTCCCAGGGACCAGGGCGCCCAACACCCCTGTCCTGGTCTTTTTCTCTGAAACTTGGTGTGGAGTGCTGTCTCGGCCTGCTTCTCCCGGATCTGCAACTTGCGGTGTCGTCCAAATTCCGAAACGTGCACTTATATCTGAAAAGATGTGGTGGGCGGCTATATAGGGTTTTGCCTTAGTCAAACCCCCGCTTTGGTGATTTCCACCTCCACGAATAGCCAAGTTGTATTGTAAA